>NC_087209.1:18730851-18745851 GCF_015104395.2 Macrobrachium nipponense | reverse complement strand
TAAAAAAAAAAAAAAAAAAAAAAAAAAACTGAGGAGAGACTGACTCTCATTACCTAAACCAATCCCACGGTTCCTCTCTCATCCTCACCTTATTATCCCCCAAAGCAGACTCGTTCAGAATGATTCCATTTTCACGGAGGGGAAAAAAAGAAGAAATTCATAAGTTCTTTTTTTAATGCAAAATCCCGCTATAGTCGTTATTATCACATGTATTTATTATCTCAGTACCTTACCTATTTTCTTCCCACTGTAATATTTCTCCATAAGTTAAGTATATCTTAGCTTAACTAGACCACTGAGCTGATTAAGTGGCTAGGAACTAATTGGTTACTTACAGATTATATCGAGAAATGAATTTCTAATCACCAGAAATAAATTCCTCTGATTCCCATACCTGGCATTTGAGTATTGGTCAATATTGATGGGTTTCCAGCGTTAATTTTGTTCGTTTCTGGTCTTCAAATTAACAGTTGATAAAATACAACAAGAAGACATTCGCAGTGCGCAACTGACAAACATGCAAAATGGTATCAGAAAATGGAGATATGTTTATATCACAACATACTTCATGTAATGGATTTCATAACCAAAAATCCTCATACTGAAGGAAACCCATTATAATAATAATAATAATAATAATAATAATAATAATAATAATAATAATAATAATAATAATAATAATAATAATACTAATAATAATAATAATAATAATAATAATAATAATAATAATAATTAGAAAAAAACACAAAATCACTGTCTAACGTGTTTACTTCTAAGTATTTACATTTAATTTTACTTAGAAGTAAAACACAAGTTAGACAGTAATTTTGTTTGGGGTTTCTTTTTTAATCTTCAGAAGAAAAACTGAAAGAAGTTTTTGTTTGGCTAATAATAATAATAATAATAATAATAATAATAATAATAATAATAATAATAATAATAATAATAATAATAATAATAATAATAATAATACTAGGTAGTGGAAGCATTTACATGCAACGATTCAGAACTGCAATGAACCACTTTCTTCAAGTAGTGATGACTTCGAAGAAAACCAATATAGAAAAGTCACTGCTACAATGACTATATCAAACGTGGGTCAAAGGATGAATTTTCCCTGAAGTCATGAAGTACTTCGGAATCCTCACATTCCACCATGCATTAAGATTGATATTTTATAAAATAAATAAATAAATATAATAAAAAAATAATAATTTACATGAATATTAAAAAACTTACAAACTAAGAAGCTTAGAGAGAGAGAGAGAGAGAGAGAGAGAGAGAAGCTATACAGCTCTGACTCACTCCTTGAGCTTCATTTTATTAATTCCTCTCCTTTATAGGATTGTTTTCATACTTGAACCGAATAGAAGAGTTAGATTGCCTCTCCCGTCGGACTTCGCAAAAACCCACAAAGGAATACACTTGCCTGAAAGGCCAAGAGAGAAAGCCGAGTATAGGAAACGAAAGCAAAAGGCAAACAAACACCAGGAACTGGATTAAGGAAGCAATCACAGAGAATCAGGAATTATCTGGACCCTCGATGAGATTAGGTTAAGGCTTCTCTCTCTCTCTCTCTCTCTCTCTCTCTCTCTCTCTCTCTCTGCCCATAAAGCACATTAAAAGGAAAAACGACGAAGAGGGGAAAATGAGGATGAGCTTATAAATATTATAAGGAGGGAAATGGAAATTACAACGTGGAAAAAACCAATAAAATAAATGAAAGGAAAAGGGGGAAGATATGAAAAATAGTGAATTTAAGAACATAGAATAATTAAAATAAGGAGATGCAAGCCTTGCAAAATTGGGAAAGAACGGAGATTAGAGTGAATTGAAAAAAATAAAAAACAAGGAAAAACCCAAAGGGAGGGCTGACTTTCATTATCTAAACCAATCTCAATGTTCCCTTCTCTTCCTCGCCTCATTATTCATTAACAATAAAGACAACTTATCATTTGCAAATATATTCAAATTCATACAACATACATCATACGTGCAATTAGTTTAGTTTTCGCATAAGAATTACACTCACTGACAAGGAACAATTATGCGTCTGAGGCAAAGACATTCAGGTGAACGCGGTAATAGCGAATTAATATATACAAAATGTTAGCTGAGTAAGTTACAGAGTAGAGAGAGAGAGAGAGAGAGAGAGAGAGAGAGAGAGAGAGAGAGAGAGAGAGAGAGGAGCTAAACACTTATTGAAGCGAAGTCATCACGAGACAGAACTTGAGACGAAATGAGACCGTCAAAATATATTTCGAGTTAATAGATACTATATCAAAGTAATCATTAATAAATGGATAAAATAAATGGAAAAGAGAGAGAGAGAGAGAGAGAGAGAGAGAGAGAGAGAGAGAGAGAGAGAGAGAGAGAGAGAGAGAGAGAGAGGAATAAATAGCAGCTAAACAGATATGGAAGCGACGAAGTCATCACGAGACAAAACTCGAGACGAAATGAGACCGTCAAAATCTATTCCGAGAAGTGTCCAGATTGACAAATAGGTTATCAGAAATCGCCAGTAATCGCTCGCCTTTGAAGTGGACGCAATCGAGCCTAATTAAATCAATGTTTTCGCTGTAAAAAGGAATATCAATAATGCGAGCCAACTTTAATTATATTAATAATATCGTTATGGCTGTTGTTTCATTGGGTTTGCTATTTTTTTTAATATCGCTGATGGGAACAAAGTACGTCAGGTGTTGAATGAAATGAATAAATCATGAAAATTAATTACTGGAGATGATAATAAATGGATCAATTATTAACAATAAACGCAAGCGGCCATAAATTACGGGTACAGAGGAATTAGTCATTCATAAAAAAAATTACCACAGACGTTAATAAATGCAACAATAATAAATTATATAATAATTACGTATATAGCCACGATTGCGCCCACAGGGAAGGCCAAAATAAAAAAAATATAATAGAATTACCAAAACAAAAAAAACTTTTATAAATGCGAAAATAGTTAATAAATTAATACACGCGTGTACCCATGATTACGCGTACAGAGGAGTCCAAAAACATAAATTGACAAAAGACTATAACCTCTATTACGGGTACAGAGAAGGGAAAGAAACGCTACCTAAACTGCAAAAAAAAATTAATGAAGTAAAATTAAATAAAAAGACAAAAATCAGCGTTAGCAACAGTGCAAAGAAAAATTTTTTTTAAAGAAATAAACAGATGCCAATTATTCATACGTACAATGAATTTCTCAAACGCAAGCTTGCTCTCTGGATCGGGGAGGAGCACTGTTCATTAAGACCTTAATTAGCGCCGCACGTATCAACAGCGGCGCAACTCTGTGGTGTGAATACCGTCGCCTAAGTATCCTCCGTCACAAAACAGCCCGCACTGGCTCTGACGATAACAATGACGACAACAGGAGTGGTGGGCAAAACACCTTCCTTTGACTGTTTACAAGTTCCGGTTACAAATGATGTTATGACGACTGGCCCAGCCAGCCGGCCAGTTAATCCAGGCTAAAAATATACATATATATTTTTTCTTTCGATGTTGCAGAAATACAAACACGATCTCATTCTATTCTGGATCAGAAAGGGAACAGGAGAAAAGTTTCCTTTGCAGTTATTCGCCGTTTCGGGTTCCGCGAATCGGTCTGCTGTAAATGCTGGCAAAGAAATAAAAAAAAAGTTTTGGTAAGTTTGTGTGTGTGTGTGTTCTATCTCTTTTTTTTATGTGTAATGATTCATATTGCTTTTTCCTGGTTTACTTTTTTATGTTTCAATATTTCTCTCTTTTTATTTTGCAGAGCAGCGCTATTCTTTGGACATATATAATAATAATAATAATAATAATAATAATAATAATAATAATAATAATAATAATAATAATAATATAATAATGTTTGTTTGTAGGGTGTTTTTACGTTGGATGGAACCAGTGGTTATTCACAGCAACGGGATGATAATAATAATAATAATAATAATAATAATAATAACAATAATAATAATAATAATAATAATAATAATAATAATAATAATAATAATATCACCGAAATATTTTACGGAGTATGGGTAATATACTTAATATATAAATCTAGACTTTTATCAATTTTACTCATGCATTTTACTCGTCTCCTAAATTTAGAAAAGACTGATTTGTCACCCATTTTTTATTAAGAGCTAAAATGACCACATTTTAATAATAATAATAATAATAATAATAATAATAATAATAATAATAATAATAATAATAATAATAATGAATAATAGGCAAAATTTTCCGTGTCGGAAATGATGACAATGGTTGCAGGTCCACCATAATATAGCATGCGAGTATAGGGTCTTTAATGGATATTAAAACCTAGTAAAAGGTTCGAAAGCTTTAATATCCATTAAAGACCCATATACTCAACATGCTACATTGTGGACCTGCAACCAATAATAATAATAATAATAATAATATAATAATAATAATAATAATAATAATAAATAATAATAATAATATAATAATAATAATTTAACAAAGCAGCTGAACAGAGGGACTTTTCGGGGAAAAAAAAGGAATAGTGATTAAACTCTTGATTTAAGCTCGTGTAACTTCAAATTGCGTTCCAAAAAGCGCGGAAACTTCTAATACGAAAGACGACCGACTTGCCTATCCAATTACAGGACTTCTTAAAATATTCTTTTCATTTAAAGGGGACTCATCGTGTAAGACATTTTCGGCCATTTTTATCAAAGAGTAATCTAAGCTACTGCAAAAGTCAACTCCCTCCATTACTTTGTTTGGGAACCTAAGTATGCTAAGCCTTAAAAAAAAGAAATATATAATATATATAGATATAATGATATAATATAATATACATTATAATTATATATATCTATTATATATCAATATATATATATTATATATATTATTCTTTTCCATAAATGCGAAAAATAGTCTTAATAAATTAACTACACCGGCGTAGTTTAACCCAATGATTTCACTGCGTACAGGAGGAGGCTCAACCAAAAACATAAATATATATATATATATATATATATATATATATATATATATATATATATATTCTTTTTTTAAGGCTTAGCATACTTAGGTCACAAAGTATGGAGAGTGACTTTGCAGTAGCTTAGATTACTCTTTGATAAAATGGCCGAAAATGTCTTACACGATGAGTCCCCTTTAAATGAAGAATATTTTAAGAAGTAATGATATATATTCAGACCCACATCGGGATCGAACCGAGGTCTTTCAATGGAAAGGCAAAGCCTGTTGTCAACCAGGCCTTTCAACTGAAAGACCTGGGTTCGATCCTGACGTGAGTCAGAAATTTAATTATGTTCCACACGTGACTGTCTGCTGATACACACACACACACACACACACACACACACACACATATATATATATATATATATAATATATATATATATATATATATATATAATATGTATATATAATATATATATATATATATATATATATATATATATATATATATATATATGTGTGTGTGTGTGTGCTCAAAACTGCCATATTAAAAACTACTCAAAAAAACAGTGCTTTACTGAAAATATAACTGAAATATGTTTGAAAAGACATAATTATGCCTGTTTAGATGGGAATGAACAAATGTAGCCGCTCTTGCTCCAAATCCCTACCTACTCCGCCCACACCCGGGGCGGACAAACGAGAAAGATCTACTCGGATTTTATTATTATTATATTATTATTATTAAGAAGACGAACCCTACTTATATGGAACATGCCCACGGGAGCCGCTGACTCAAGTCCCTCCATGAAGGTCAAGTGAATAATGATGAGTTTCCCTTATTCATTTACTGAATCTCTGGCGCTGATGTTGTTTAAAGAGGAAGTGACCTTCTGTTGACCTGATGCTATTTTGGTCTATTCTATAAACTGACTCCATTCGTATATGATGTTGTCATAAGTGAAAGTAATTCATCTTGACATCAAGGACTTTGGAGGAAGTGACCTCTGTTGACCTGATGTTATTTTGGTCAATTCCATAAACTTACTTCACTCGAAAATGATGTTCTGACTTTACTTGAAAAGAATTGTGTTGTCATAAACTAAAGTAATCTATCGTGACATCAAGGATTTCAAAGGAAGTGAGCTCTGCTGACCTGGTTTTATTTTGGTCCATATCATAAACTGACTCCATTAAAAAATGATGTAACAAGTGAAAACAATTTATCCTGACATCAAGGACTTCAGAGGAAGTGGTCTCTCTTGACTTGGTGTTATTTTGTTCAATATTATAAACTGACCTCACTTGAAAAAGATGTCATAAGTAAAAGCAATATATCTTGACATCGAGGACTTCAGAGGAAGTGGTCTCTGTTGACCTGGTGTTATTTTGTTCGATGTCATAAACTGACTTCACTTGAAAAAGATGTCATAAGTGAAAATAATTTGTCTTGACATCAAGGACTTCAGAGGAAGTGACCTCTGTTGACCTTTGAACTGATGTTATTTTCGTTCATGCCACACAAGCTATACACTGATTTCAGTAGAAAAGGGTAATACTGTCATAAATGAAAGTTATCTATCTTGACATCTATGACTTCCGATATGCTAAATTCTGTAAAATGACGTCATAATAAATCCTAATGTTGCTGTACCAGGATGTGACCTTTCTGACCTGATTTAGTTACAAGGAAGACAGTTGATGAGCTGACGTCATTACGAGTGAAAACAAACACTGCTAACGATAACAAGCGATGTTAACGAGTTTGTCTTACCAAGAAATG
This sequence comes from Macrobrachium nipponense, assembly GCF_015104395.2. Taxonomy (NCBI): domain Eukaryota; kingdom Metazoa; phylum Arthropoda; class Malacostraca; order Decapoda; family Palaemonidae; genus Macrobrachium; species Macrobrachium nipponense. The sequence continues at coordinate 18,739,100 of NC_087209.1, read as the reverse complement.
TTTGCAAAAGCACAAATTTGAAATTAATTGATCAGTCATAATGAGCAGATACACTAAGGTTAATGATACATATATGATTAAATATAAATCGTTAATAACAAAAGATTTTGAAAACGATCCTTGTAATATGCAACAGAACTCACGACTTATCAAGTTATCCACGTGGAAAAGGAACTGGAATAAAGATACAAAAATAATTAAACAAATAATTAACAACAAAAACTCCATCCACAGTTACACCAATTTAAATATTAGAAAGACTGAAAAATATCATAGCAAAATGCAACACAACTCATGACTCATCAAGACAAGCCTATTAGAAAAAGGACTGGAATATAAAATTTAATCCAAGAACCAAGCGCTGGGATCTATGAGGTCATTCAGCGCTGAAAATAATATTGAAACAATTTTTAGGTTTGGAAACCGAGGTATATTAAAAGCAATGGCAGGGGTTGCAGTTAGGGGCCAGTGAGACGCTGCAAAGAGCCTTAAATAATAACTACAGTGCTCCGCATAAGGTGCACTGACGGTACCACCCCCTTTGGAGGGCTGGAGAAAAGCTATATATATATATATATATATATATATATATATATATATATATATATATATATATATATATAACGTAACAAAGAGGAATATCAAAATTAATTTAGTTCGAGAAGAGATGGATACCCTGCAATGAATGATCATACATTATGACCAGAAATGTTGGACTATGCTATGACTGAGAACCCATTGTTTGCTAGCATTCTTATGCATAAACTATAGATAAACAGAACAACGCATAAACAATGTAGCGGTTAAGGTAAACATAGCAAGTTCATTTCTTATATTCAGGTACGGATTATTAAACAAGCACTTGTGAAAAATCAAGAGCTCAGCAGTGGGCGCTTGGCCAGTTCAAACTCCGCTCAAGAACCGTTCTCGAAAAAAACAATTCTGGGGCGATATATATCATAACATTCTGAACGAACAAGAGCATTTCTTAAAATAAAATATTTACAGTGATTTAACTCGTACCTCAAGAACTATCTAAGGTATACTTTGCCGCCCACAAAATATATTCGTAAAATAAATAATTACGTAGTATTTATACGCAAGACGAAGACATCCGTATGATGTGGAATATATATATATATATATATATATATATATATATATATATATATATATATATATATATATATACATATACATATATATATATATATATATATATATATATATATATGTATGTATATATATGTACTATATATATATCATATATATATATATATATATATATATATATACATACATATATATATAAATATATATATATATGTGTGTGTGTATGTGTGTGTGAAAACCATATACACACTATTACCTAATTTCCAAGGATTAATCGAATTTCTTCAAATCCAATACAAAATAGAACAGAAAGGATAAAATCATTTACCTTTCCACTTAGCAGGCTACTACGCATTAAGGGAGGTTTGCGGCCAAATTCCATACAGGACGGCATACTTAAGGCGATTACGTTAATCCCAAAGGCCCAGAAATTCATGAACCAGAACAGCCTCAATGATACGTTAACAGGTAGCAATGGGGGGACATCTGGGAAGTTACGGTGAATAATGATAATTGTATAACTCACGTGGCTTATCTACAGAAATAAGTCCACTTACATGCATACACAGGCACACATGTATATGTATAAATTATATAACTATAGTATATGTATATATATATATATATATATATATATATATATATATATATATATATACTATACACACACATCGTATATATAAAACATGAACAGACCAATGAGAACGTGCCACCAACATCACTCATACATGACACGGTCTGTGATAAATGTAAATGACAAAGAAAATACTATAAAACCTGGCAGATATCTGCATTGCGTGACCCGTGTCTGGATGAATAACTTTCGGAAAAGACTATGGAAAAGAGGTGATCTCCAAATAAGTCAATCAGCTTCAGAAAGCCAGCAAATTGCACTTACGATCACGCACACACACACACACACAAGAATGTAAGTATAACCTTATAACTTCATTCTCTTCTTCCACATTCCTCTGCATATTTTTCAGCACATATCCTGAAGAGGATATGAGAATCATTCCTTATTTTCCTTCTGAATCTACACTGAAATCGTGAAACGCCTTGTCTTGGAACGTTCGGGTTAATGAATTCGATTAAATCACTGCTACATGTGTTCATTTTCAAAAGTATATAGAATATATATATATATATATATATATATATATATATGTGTGTGTGTGTGTGTGTGTGTGTGTGTGTGTGTGTGTGTGTGTGTGTGTGCGTGTGCGTGTGTGTGTGTGAGCATGCATCTGTGTGTAATAATAACTATAAAACTGGGGTATTGAAAAACCCGGTGTAAACAACGGAGGAAAAGGAACTTTTGCAGGGGGAACATTTTTTTATACTGAATTTCGGAACTGAAAACAAAATTCGTTGCCACAACAAGCATGGGATATGTTCGATCAGTCTTAAATTTTTCGTTACCAAATTCTAATAACCTTACTGACATCACCAAAATAGATCTAACCCATTTACTGCATACATACATAAAAAAAAATCCAGCAAAATAAACTGTCTTCTTGTTATTATGAAATAACTAAAGGAAAGAGAAAGACAAATCCTAGCAAGATAAAAATGACGCGTGCATAAACCCTACCTACTTTGAACCCCTTATTTCGCTAATGTAACCTCGGGACGGTCGAAGTGTCCCTTTGGAATTAATGCAATAGCATCATCTTTATTGGGGTATTATGGCTGCGTGACCGATAATACGCTCCAGTCATTATCCACAAAGAAAGGAAGCCACAGTACTCCGTATGAAACGTTATTAAATAACAGTTAATCGTTCCCAGGGATGACACAGATCAATATTGAAAGGGCCATGCAGGAGATCAAGATAGGAAACATGAATATTGTGAGAAAGACTAGTAAAAAGATAGTCTTCCTTTCTCTCTTTACACACACACACACACACGTATATATATTTATCATGCAAACATACATACATCGTCTATACAACAAATTTTAAACCACTAATATCAATTATATTAAATGCACTAAACCTTAGGAATAACTTACACCCTAGGGGAAATATTACTGATAAGGTCTTCTGTGCCGGCCAGAATTCGAACCATGCTGGATTTAGGAACAATAAACAGTGGCTTTGACCACCCAGAATGTGTAAGTGACAAAATATCAAGTAGATGAATTTTTTTACTGTAATATATATATATGTGTGTGTGTGTGTGTGTGTGTGTGTGTGTGTGTGTGTGTGTGTGTGTGTGTGTGTGTGTGTGTAATGCAGCACCTCTCTCCTCTCGAAGTAAACCCAACTTCAAAATACCTGAAGCAAAACCTCAGAGCCTTATTGCTGTTGCACATTGCATGAAAATGGTCAATGAGCTGGATTAAGATAAGGAAGGGTCGAGTTAATCACCTGCTCATTGTAAAATGGCTATGCTCATTACCTGATGAAAAAATTAATACATACGTATAATTATACTTCTATATACCTATCCATTGAAAGCGGAAATATCGATAATTGGGTGGGGGGGGGGAATTACTTCATATACTTATATGGTATATACCTGTCCTTCGAAGACGGAATATCGCTACTTTTTTAGATATAATAATTTTCTGGGAAGATTCAATTCAAATACTTATATTTACCCGTCCACTGAAAGCAGATATTTTGTTGTTATTGTTGTGGCCCTTAAAAATACAAAAGAAGGTTGGAATGAAAAGTAGTGTGAATGGCAGGTTGCTGAAGGCAATTCGAACCCTATTCTTGAAAGCAAAGCCTGGAAGCTTATGTAAGCAACAGTACGGCTTTTGTGTCAATGCAGTTACGCGGCTGTGGTATACTGGCTTGGTTGTTTGATGTCTTTCATGAATAGAAGGACCGAGAAGCTTAAGGAAAGAGCATTAATTACAGGTGACTCTTGTTTGAGACAATACTGAAAAAGGGAAGGAAGTTGAATCGTATGAAGGTTAAGACTAATGATATGAAGGGATGAAAGAACGAAAGTAAGGAGATGAAATGGGTGCTTACGAATAAATTGGGAGTTAGGAATATCAACAAGAGGTTCTGTGTATTCTGAAGGACAGAAATTTCAAATAGGTAAGCGTAAGAATATCAAGAAGTCCTCCCAGCAATCATCCAAAAATGTCTACGTCACCTCTCAATTCCGTACATTATATCCGCTTAGCCTTTATTGTAAAATCAAATCATATGACCAAGAATTAAGCCACGATAAGCCTATGACAAAGGCTAACAGGAGAGCAGGATTTAGTCATTGTAGACCTATCTATATCCTTCCAGTGCTTTTAAGATTAACGGGAGTTTATTTTAGATCGTAAGCTGGTACTCCGAGTATCGATACTTGTTCCCTAAAAGCGGTAATGCTAACATGAAATGACTGTTACTGTAATTCTCTCCTATATCCATCTCATTGCTTCTAGGAAATGGAGATACAGTCATGCTTGCCTATCGTAATATAATACAGCCTCTTGACTTATTTTTTAGCCATGGCTCTAATTGGTAAACATTTTAAACTACAGATTGAGTTCGTTTTGTTTGTTTGTATGGTGTTTATACGTTGCATGGAACAAGTGGTTATTCAGCAACAGGACCAACGGCTTCACGTGACTTCCGAACCACGTCGAGAGTGAACTTCTATCACCAGAAATACACATCTCTCACACCTCAATGGAATGCCCGAGAATCGAACTCGCGGCCACCGAGGTAGCACGCCAACACCATACCAGCCACTTTTCTATAATGTTTGCTGTGTGAAAGTAACGCTTATCTTTCACTCCCGCAACACTTAAAACCATATCAACAAGCAATGCATCAAAGTACCAAGAGTCACTATTCATAATATTGTCTATAGATAATATATTATCCGTCAGATATTTCGTTCACAGATTTTGAAATAATATTCCCTTTGCTGGGTGATTCCTTGTCTCTCAAAGTGATCATTATGACTTGGAATCAACGTGATAATAGTTCCTACGAGGCCACCTTATATATTAAGCTATAGTTTCTTGGTGAACTTTCACTGTGCCTGACCAGGTAGACTCATTACTCTCACAACGGAAATATTTATGGAAAGACTACAACTACAACTATTGTTAACAGGTATATTATATATATAAATATATATATATATATATATATATATATATATATATACATATATATGTATATATATACATATATATGTATATATATTATATATATATAATATATAATATATATATATATGTATATATATATATATATATATATATATATATATATATATATATATATACATAATCATATATATACACACACACATATATATATATATATATATATATATATATATATATATATATATTATATACATACCAATAAAATTGCCTGAATAAGTCCGCTGCAGTACGGAACTATCATGAATTTTTCTGTTCCCTCCTTTTCCTTTTATTGTTAGTATTTTTTTTGCTTTGAGGTGGGCTGAAATCTGTATTTTATATCACACACACACACACACACACACACACACACATATATATATATATGTGTGTGTGCGCGTGTGTGCGTGCGTGCGTGTGTGGCACTTCCACTATCGTTACTAAATCTAACCAATTAACACATTCAAGAACGAAGTAAGACCATATAAGCCAATATAACATAAGGCATTATTACATAACGCACCTGTCAATGTCAGAAGAAATATGTTTCCTTTTCAACCATGATAATTTAGTACAAGAAAATAAATATACGTATACAAAATGGAATCTCATTTCTACCTTCATAAATAAAATCTTTAAAAATTTCTACAAGCAGAAAAAAACTTACAAAACACACCCCCAACTCCATCGCGATAGGAAGATAAACACTTGATAAATGTGTACATAATACAGAGGGGGTGGGGGGTGGGGGACGAATGAGCTCCACCAAAAAAAAAAATGCCATTTCCATTTCATTTGCAAAGGATAGACTGAAGTATATAGCGTGTAAACAGATAGGGGAGGGGGAAAACCCGGCAGGCAATAAATGAGAGAGATGATTTTGATATCGGGGAGAGAGAGAGAGAGATCTCCCAGTGTTTGCCGGACAAACACAAATACATAAAACATGGCGAAACATTTATTGCACGGTTTGTACAAGCTTCTCTCTGCAATTAACGGAAATCTTGGTACAACTAAAAAAACCTTCCTTCTAATGATGAGTTATCCCAACGAGAATACGATGTGAGAGAGAGAGAGAGAGAGAGAGAGAGAGAGAGAGAAGAGAGAGAGATGCTACTGAGTAGTCACACAATCTATTTCGACAATCAACGATCGTGTTCATACGACGGGAAATGTTAATTGGCAATTATCAGCAAAACGGCATTTTTATACTTACTGCGTCCAAAAGAAAGCTTCAGCCAATTATATCAATCTATTCACTAATGAATTCGTCTCTAAAATCAGCCTTAAACTCGCTATGATCAACAGATGCCACGAGGCCAGCGGTACTTTTGATTCGAAGCCCATAAAACTCAACATTAGATACAGGACAAGATTCGGGCTTCAGTGATGATGTGATATGTTGCTGTGATGGATATAATTTGCTAGACTACCTTTTTAGACGCGATGCATCATTTTGGGCAAATCTCTTCATTTAATGTTGCGTCAAATTGCGTTTTAGATTTGCATGCAAACTGCACGGAATTTCTGTTAGTGTGTACGTTATATTACAAGGTCTTTGCTCCCTGTCAGATTTTATTCCATTACAGAGGGGTCTGACCCCTAACTATCTGATAAGTTAGGGGACTCATAATAATAAATAATAATAATAATATAATAATAATAATAATAATAATAATAATAATAATCTCCCTTCATACACATTTGTGCATGATAACCTACTTTTGTAACTAATTTTACTATCTTCAACCACGTATAATGGCCAAGGCAAAATTTCCATCTATCTACACACACACACACACACACACACACACACACACACACAAACTGACAGACAATCTGAAGAAACGACTCTAACGCCTAATTTTGTCGATAAGGGATGAATAACCCTGCAGTAGCCAATATTTCAGACTTGAAAACCAAACTCAAATGCATCAAGCGACGCATGGAATCTTGCCAAAAAAATAATAAAACGTTATCATGCACAAAGAAACATCGAGTTCCTCATACATCACTGGCCAAATGCTGGCGTGCTATGTGACCTAGTCGCTACGTCGTCCTCGCGTATGACCTATGACCTGAGAAGTGAGAGAAAGGTCAGTTCAAGATACTAGCTACTTAGTGCTTCGTCCTCTGTGCTGAACACTTGACCTGGGAGACGACGAAAAGGTTATGTAAGGTTACGAAATGACATATTTAGCACCGAGGCCTTCCGTCTGACCTACAAACGATATGAGAAGGGAAGGGGGCCGTTGGGTGGGAGGTGGGGGGTTTGCTCACTGGAGAGCGAATGTAGGGAATTTGGAGCACATCATAACAAAAATAAAATAACCATCTTGGCCTACATAAAAGAGTACACACAATCGGTAGTAATACGACATATATATGATTGTCTCCTTTACTTAAAAACGCAACACCACCACATCGGCCATTTCCACGGGCCATCGAACAAGAGGATATTACACCTTTCCATCAAACAAACACAAAAGAACAAAACGCATCCGCAACTAAAAGAGACTTACAAAAAAATACGAAACTAATGTTTTTGCCATTTCAAACAGGCGCACAGAATATACATTTGACATTTAAAAATATATACATAAATATATATATACTCGTATATAAGCGGGTTGCAACTCCATTCCCTTACATACGAAACGACAACCGGGTTTTAAACTCTTGATCATTTGTCGAAATGGGACCGACCTCCCAAAGGAAATCGAAATATGACATGACAAATGCCAAAGAATTCACAAATGGACGCTGCAATATGCACGAAATAACGTACCATTTGAGTAGCGCGTGTGTTTGCTTTGGTGTACGAGAGAGAGAGAGAGAGAGAGAGAGAGAAAATTTTCATTGTGCAATAATTAGTTTCAACACTTGACATTTATGCTCATATTACGGAATATATTAATTGTCCTGGAATGACAGAAATGGAGATGGGGAGACTCCATCTTTTTAAGTATCTAAAATGAAAACTTGATTTTACCTTCAGATATATATAATATATATATATA
>NC_087209.1:18723351-18725851 GCF_015104395.2 Macrobrachium nipponense | reverse complement strand
ATATATATATATATATATATATATATATATATATATCTAACAGAAAAGTGTGAATGTAGTACCTATTAAGTGGCATATAAAAAAAAATAGAAATAATTGGAAGACAGCTAATTCTAGTCAAAAATACTCTTCTCGTGAGTCACACTCATCACTGGCAGCAGTCTAAACGATTTTACTGTATACAGCAACAAGCGTTGTTGGCCTACAATTCACCTGCGCGCGTGTGTGTGTGTGTGTGTGTGTGTGTGCGAGCGTGTCTGTGTGGCTACCTACAAGTCTACGGATACTGCAATCCACATTTCACTATCAGAAATACTTCACAAGACCTTTTTTCCATCACCATCTCACAGACTGACCCAAAACTCACGTACAAAACTGTAATGAAATGTGTGTTCTCTTTGCAGCTGACCAAAAAAAACTCACAGCAATGAAAAATTGCAACAAATAATGGAAAACAATAAGGGAAGGACTTCTGTAACAGAAAACCAGCAGGAATATAACGGGTAATTACACATCAGGAAACCATCAGGAATATTGAAGCAGTACGACGAGCCAGGGATCTCGTGATAATAATAATAATAATAATAATAATAATAATAATAATAATAATAATAATAATAATAATAATAATAATAGATACTCTTAAGCAGATCCTTTTACAGATACGTAAACGTTTTAGCCTGTAAAAATGTCATCTATAAAATAAAAATAAAAAGTTAATAACAAGAATAGATAACAAATTTCACCTAATGGGACTATTTCTCTAATCAATTAATTAATTAATTAATTAATAATAATAACAATAATAACAATAATAATAATAATAATAATAATAAAATAATAATAATAATTAATAATAATAATAATAATAATAATAATAAAATAATCAATAATAATAATAAAATGGCAGACTTCAGCGAATTAATCTTATATATAATTATCCTTTCTATTTTTCTTATCACTAGCTTCTCTAATCATTTAGATTTCTCCCAATATGAATATTGGCCAATTATCAAGAAGTATCGCTGAACCAGAGAAGCGAATAATGAGAAAAATAGAAAAATAAAAAGATATATAAGATTAATTCGCTGATTTCTGCATTTTATTCAACAAATCCGTTAAAAGAGGGTCTTCTTCCAAAATATAATAATAATAATATAATAATAATAATAATAATAATAATAATAATAATAATAATAATAATGAATAAATAATATAATAATAATAATAATAATAATTATTATTATTAATTATTATTATATTATTATTATTATTATTATTAATATTATTATTATTATTATTATTATTATTATTATTATTATTATTATTATTATTATTATTATTATTATTATTATTATTGGCCTATCACAGTCCTCCAATTCGGCTGATTTCTAGCCATTTATTCAACTAAACCGTTTAAAAGAGGGTCTTCTTCCAAAAATAATAATAATAATAATAAATAATAATAATAATATAAGAATAATAATAATAATAATAATAATAATGAACCAAACAAAAACTTCTTTCAGTTTTCTTCTGAAGATTGAAAAAGAAACCCACAAATTCAATTTGTAACTTGTTTACTTCTAAGTATTTACATTTAGTTTTACTCCACACTCGAGTACTTTCAGGCCCTTCTGTGGCCCATTCTCAAGAGATGTTGGGATGTTAGCCTGGGTCAAGGCCCCAGCAGTCTTGACCCAGGCTAACATCCCAACATCTCTTGAGAATGGGCCACAGAAGGGCCTGAAGTACTCGAGTGTGGAGTAAAAACTAAATGTAAATACTTAGAAGTAAACAAGTTACAAATTGAATTTGTGGGTTTCTTTTTCAATAATAATAATAATAATAATAATATTATTATTATTATTATTATTATTATTATTATTATTAATTATTATTATTATTATTATTATTATTATTATTATTATTATTATTATTATTAATCAAAAGTAACGATTGTCTGTACCTCCATTTTCATACGAAAACGAGCACAGAGTGAATAATAATATTCCTAAAGCACGAAATCCGGATAAAAGCCCTACCACACCTTCAAAACAGTTCCCGGAATCAAGACAGGTGAGACAGGCAGGTAAAGAAGGCCACTGCTCCGCGGTCTCTTTAATCCTGCTTGATTCTATTACCGACCAGGCGTTCGCTTTCTTTGTGACGAAAATGCCACCAAACACGGCAACTGCTATTATAAGCGTCGTCTGCGTCGTTATTAGTTTTGGGGGTAACCGGTCCCTTGCCCCCCACAAACCAAATCAATCCCCACCCCTCCGCGAACCCTCCTCACCCTTGTTCAACTTCTCCCCCAGGCAAACCGCCCCCCTACCCCGACCCCTCTACCTCAACCTTTACTTTCTGCCGACCTTCTCTTCACGTTTGATGGTTAACTTTGGTTATAAAAATTCTTACGCGTAAACAACCATCGGTATAACTAATAATATCGCAGTAGCAGAGTTTCCTATATTAAAGTTAATTTTCAAGAGTTGGG
>NC_087209.1:18695851-18713351 GCF_015104395.2 Macrobrachium nipponense | reverse complement strand
CAAAGAAACTGTTCACGAGGACATGGATGACAAGAATGGCAATAAAATTGTTCAAGAGAACATGGCTGACATGAAAAATAATGAAATTGTTCACAAGGACATGGCTGGCAAAAAAAAAAAAAAAAAACTGAAATTCTCCAATAAACCAATGGGGACATGACTCATAAGAATTGCAATGAAATTGTTCAGGAAACTACTGGGGGGGGGGGGGGGGCTAACAAGTCAAGATATCGCGGGTACTAATGTAAAGGGGATATTCAAGCCCGAGGGGAACGTGACTGAAGGGAAATATGGCAACACTGAATTTATTGGGGACATTCCAAACAATGGCAACACTGATGGTAGCATGGATTAAAAAAAAAACTTAATACTGATGGGGACATGAATAAAAACGAGAACATTGATAAGAACAAGACTTACAACAAAAAACTGGATGGAACACTACTACTAAGAGATTCAGGGCCTCTGTAACACGGTTTTTTCGCAATAACGTTTTATCTATGCAGTTCATAAATATAACGCTTATTCAGAATACACATGATATCTACACAAATTTTGACTGTATTCTGCATTACGTAGGTTGAATAAATTTGGTATTTATAATGTAAAAGTGACTTTTTTTGAAGACGGACCAACTTTCTCAGAGAAAAGGTTTCGAACGCACTCGTTACGTAACTTATGACAGCATTTCTTCCCTCTTTCTCGATGGATGATTGGCTATACGTAATGAAGGCTATACTTCTGGCAACAATGACATACAAATTTAAATACAAGCAAAGCAGTACACCTTTATGAACTCTGAAACCTCTCCACTGATAATTGTCATAATGAACAAACCAACAAAATATGTTAATAAATACAAAAACACTTCGATTATTAGTCTAACTCCCAAAATAAGTTTCCTAAGAAATTACAGTACTTTATAGGTCACAATCAGATTGACAAGATGTAGGGAATAGTTGGTAATTTTTAAAAACATAGTAGACAAGCTTGATTTGATAACTACTATATCCAATGTCAAGCAATTTTTATTTATTGGCTATTTACCTATTTACTGAAAAAAAAATAGCCGGTACCGTATTTTGGCTTTAAACCTTCACCAATAATGATCGTCAGAATGATGACTTCATGAGGCTCCACCCACTTTGGCCTCGTTATAATTCAGGATAACACTGAAGGCTATCATGGGCATTGTTGGATTAAAAAATTAAATTCTGGCTATAAAAACTCATTTCTCGAGTAATTGTAAGAAGTGCTAAATGCTCCTCAAGGATCCCAGCAGTTGGCCTATATGTTTAATTCATGTATATTACTGCTATACTGTTGCAGCACTACTGCTACAGTAGTATTACTACGCTAGCACAGATACCCCACCCACATCTATATATCGTTCCGCCATTCATAAAGTCTTTGGGTTTCAGAGCCGATGGAACAAGGTGAATGAGTTTCTGCCTGGTGGATGGGCGGGGCAACATTTCGTCAAAAGGTGTTTACCTTGCTTACGTAATGAATGTTTTTCGACTCTTGGCTCGTAATCCTTGGCCATGGCGTCGGCTAAGTCATTTTTACTCTATAAAAATTAAAACCATCGGGTTTAGGTTATTGATAATGCTGACAAAATTTGTGTGTGGTTGTAAAATATACATATGTCAACTTTCAGCTACATCCGATGCTTTGATAAGGAGCAAAGTCCAAAAAACCGTGTTACAGAGGCCCTGAATCTCATTGTAGGATATCTACCGATTGTGACGTAAACTGAGAGAGAGAGAGAGAGAGAGAGAGAGTTTTCACTGAAATAAATAATTGGACATAACAGATACTGTCAAAGGTCAATCGATAGGATGCACTTAAAATTGGGTCTCGTCATTATGTGCCAGATATGATACTCTGTCTATAACGGTTTTCTGTTCATTCTTAGATCAATAGATATATATATATATATATATATATATATATATATATATATATATATATATATATAAATATGTGTGTATTATATATATAATTATTTATTTATACACACATTATATATATATTATATATTATATATTATATATATAATATATATATATTTATATAGATATTATATATAATACCGTATTATAAAGCATCTAAATATATTTGCTGGATATAATAATCCATAAGATATATATATATATATATATATATATATATATATATATATATATATATATATAGGAAAAAACACAGGTGAAAACAGACTTTCATTTTACAAATCACTAGGACGAAATTCATTCCCTCTGGCGAGGAAAAAAAGAAAGTCCGAAAAACAAATGGAAAAGGACTTCGCTTCCGAAAAAGGGACCGAAGCTTTTGCCCAAGACCTTAGGGTTTTGGTACAGGAAAAACTTTTATTGTCTATTGCCGTAAAAGAAAAGAGGTTTTTATCCAATACTGCTATTACTTCCTCGTCTCTCAGATGGCTAAGGCCACTTTGGCACCTTCTGAATTAATACTGTACCTGGAAGCTACCAATTAATATTGATATTTGTTTGGCATATCTGTCCTAATAAACCGTATCTTAATCTATGTTGTTCACAATGGCATTTTATATACTCTCTCTCTCTCTCTCTCTCTCTCTCTCTCTCTCTCTCTCTCTCTCTCTGCCCTTACCTCAATGCTTGTTATTGCTGTTAACAACGACATTTTATGATCTCTCTCTCTCTCTCTCTCTCTCTCTCTCTCTCTCTCTCTCCTCTCTGCCCTTACCTCAATGCTCGTTGTTGTTAACAATAACATTTTATGATCTCTCTCTCTCTCTCTCTCTCTCTCTCTCTCTCTCTCTCTCTCTCTCCCTAAGCATCGTTTCAAGCTCTGGTACCATAAAAGTGAAATACTCTTTTTTTTTTTTTTTTTATTTTTGCTGGTTGAGAAAGTAGTCAAGAATAATAAACCCACCAACCGCACAAGCTCTTTCCAATAATAGTTCTTAAATCTTTATCATACACGATCTCTGTACGTTACTAGAGTACATTTTAAAACAAAGTATTATTTTCAAATACAGCTGTGTCCGAAATCCAACTGTATATCGGAAAACTAGAAGGAATAAAAGTGAGGAAAAACGAACCCTTTACATCTCAGTTCATAAAAACTAAAAGATACGAAACGTTTTGGGGCTAGAAGTTTAAACTTGGTGGATGTTTACCAATTAGGCTGTCAAGTCTGGAATCTGTCAGCGTAAAAAGGAAACTCCCTTTTTTTCATAATTTAATAAACAGTTGAAGTTACCGTCGTATTTACAGTTCATTATTCTGTTTATGTTGAAGCTCATTTGGAATACTTCGTTCCTTCAATTCGAGTCGTTAAAATCTGAGAGCTTTTCCGAAAACTCTTACTATTTACATTTTCCATATATATATTTACGCATTGCGTAACTTGAGATATGTGAAATGTTTTCCGTATAAACGTTTCAACAATTTTCTTGCGGTCTTCCGTTAAATTTATATATTTTCGTTAAATAATCCATATATATATTTACGCATTGCGTAACTAGAGATATGTGAAATGTTTTCCGTATAAACGTTTCAACAATTTTCTTGCGGTCTTCCGTTAAATTTATATATTTTAGTTAAATAATCCATATTATATATTTACGCATTGCGTAACTAGAGATATGTGAAATGTGTTCCGTATAAACGTTTCAACAAATTTCTTGCGGTTTTCAGTTTGGGTAAAACGCTAAAATTTGTTGCAAGCTTGTCTTGGCTCCTGTAATCTCTTCATTATTTCTAACCTTCCCCAATAATTGATGAAAATCGTAAGCTTATGCTTTAGTCATCGAAAATATTATATTTTATCAGACTCGATACTACCCATAACATAATAACCTGGATTGGAGTATAGAATTTATGCCGAAGGCCAAGCGCTAGGACCTATGAGATCATTCAACGATGAAAGGGAAATCGACAGTAAGATCTGAAAGGTGTAACGGGCGGAAAACCTCAAAGCAGTTGCACTATGAAACAATTGTTAGAGAAGGTGGAAAGTCAGGTGGAAGAAAGAGAATCAGGGGAGGTACAGTAAAAGGAATGAAAGAGGTTGCAGCTAGGGGCCGAAGGGACGCTGCAAAGAACCTTAAGTAATGCCAACAGTGCAACACTTGAGGTACACTGATGGCACTACCTATACTTGGTTTTTTTCCATCTGTCCGCCCGCCTGTGGTGTTTGCGTATGGTAACACTGCGTCCCAGGCTTTGGATAGTTACATTCACCTTACATTCAACAATAATAATAATATCCTATTTCGAATATTAACGGTGTAATTCGCATACTGTAAATTATTAAAACACTTTTCACTTGCAAATGTACACCCAGATATCCTTTTATTTGCTTAAAAACTTACACATAGCGTAACTATCTAAAGCCTGGGACGCAGTGTTACCATACGCAAACACCACAGGCGGGTGGACAGATGGAAAAAAAACAGAGTATAGTCCTGGCACTTGAGGGTAGTATAGTACCCAGCCTCGACTCTCCCAGTAGATGAGATAACTTCCAGATGACTTGTCCCCCACCAGGTGAAGGCAGCGTAACAGTTACCAGCCTCGTAACCAACCCCATCCCCTCGCCCCACCCCCTCCCCTCAGGAACTATGACAGCCACCCAACCCCAGCCCAGACACCAGAGAGAGAGAGAGAAGATGGACAGCGTAACTTGATGCCAGGGTGGCCCTGCCACCTTAAGGCACCAAATCAGGTTACCAGCCTTGACCGCAACTGCTTGTGGCACTCAGGCGGTGATTGGAAGCATAAAATAATAACCAGTAATCTGTCCCTGATAATGATTAATCAAACTACGCGACCCTGGGCCACGAAACGTCAGCAGAAAGCTTACAAAAATAAAGAGGCAAAATGGAATACATGGATGAGAAAATACGACAGAACTGAGAAATTTAAAAAAAAACAAAATACAATGCAATCCAGAGTTGAAAACTACGAGAAAGAAAAACCCAACGAAAATCTACGCTTCAAATCTCTTCCTCGAATGAAAGTCATTGAAAAAAACGAATCACAGAAAGTTCACAACACAAATTAAAACACTGGGGATTTTCTAACAAAGTGCTGCGCTCGTGATTCGTAAATTAATTACTTTTTCGTACTTTTCTTTTCTAGTCAGTTTACAAACAAACGAGGCACTTCCACTAAAAACTGCAAAGCAAAGGTTTCCCTAAATGCGCCTCTCTCTCTCTCTCTCTCTCTCTCTCTCTCTCTCTCTCTCTCTCTCACACACACACACACACACACAAAATCATACTAGAACACCATTAAAGCAAAGGCTCTTCTCTCTCTCTCTCTCTCTCTCTCTCTCTCTCTCTCTCTCTCACAAAACCATACTCGAAAACCAGTTAAGCATAGGCTCTCCTGAACGCGCTTGCCCCTCTCTCTCTCTCTCTCTTCTCTCTCTCTCTCTCTCTCTCTCCGCCGCCGCCGCCGCCACCACACTCGAAAACCAGCTCTGCCGTCAACAATTATGGCGAGCACAATGGACCCCAATCAGCTCGTAATAAATATTCCTAATTGTAATCACGATCCACTTTCATTCCCCGCTTTTGATTAAAGTCAACCTCTGCGATCAACGGTCACCCATCCCCCGGATGGATAACCACCTCGCTTTTTAACCCTGTTTTATTTTTTTTTTTTTTTTTTTTTGTCGTTGGCTTTCGCTTTTTACTCAAATGCCCTCTATGTTTTTTTTATTTCTTTTTTTTTTCAAGCCTCTGTGGTCCTCAAAGGCCACTGGTGTGTCGATCGATGCAGAGAGAGAGAGAGAGAGAGAGAGAGAGAGAGAGAGAGAGAGAGAGTTAGGCGTCTGACACTCAACTAACGTCATTAAGCGCGCGCAGTTTTTTTTTTTTTTTTTTTTTTTTTTTTTACAGTCGGCATCATATGGTATATTGGCTCACTTGCTTTTTGAAGCATGCCACAGCTGCTATAGTAGATTCACATCAGCCATGCATTTGATGCCTAGGCCAGTCCCTTACGACACTCCTGATAGGGTGTTGATAAGCCAATCACAGGGCTGGAAACTCTCATTCTCTCGAGAGAGTTCACATTGGCAGGATGTATATTCCAACTCTCCTCAGGGATATTTTTTGAAAGACTTATCTCTAAAGAGCGGTCACTGTGGCTATTTAAAAAATTCACACACATTTAACACACACACACACACATAGATATATATATATATATATATATATATATATATATATATATATATATATATATATATATATATATAATATATATATATATATATATATATATATATATATAGTAAATGTGGATACATAAAGCCAGCTTTATCCTAGCATAAGTTCTTGCAATAGTAAGGTACTTAAGGGAACAGGAGAACTGGTGTGGACCTCCAAACCCAATCCACCAACGGAGAAATAAAGTTACCAATAGATATTCTCTCTCTCTCTCTCTCTCTCTCTCTCTCTCTCTCTCTCTCTCTCTCTCTCGTTTTCAAATATCTTTTCATACACTTTTTACTAACAACGAGAAGTTGGGTGTTCACTGCATAGCCTTTATGAATACATAGTGTTGATTAGTGTAACCTACATATTCCACTAATATCAATTTGGATATAGATAGATAGATAGATAGATAGATAGATAGATAGATAGATAGATAGAGAGATAGATAGATATATGATGCATTTCCAAATATTCTACCTTGAAGTATAAAACAAAAATAAATTCATGCTTCTTCAACACTAGAATCTCATTTCCGGCAGGCTCATTGTAGATTCCAAGTTTATTTTCGAGTCTGCATAATTCATCTACTAATCTTGTTTCGGGGAGGAAAAAAATATACATACGAGTTTTCCGTTGGGTTACGGTCGGTAGCCCATCAACAATCACCACCACCACCACCAGAAAAAAAAAAAAACATTAAACTCGATTGCAGACTAATTCATATTTGATGCCCACCAGGTAGACAGATTGCTTAATGGCCGGGAAAAAGCCTTTGGGGCATTTTAGGAGAGATCTGCCCATGATACCAAGTCGATATGGAATGCTTCGCTTCCTGATGCTCGTTTTCCTCGCCTGCAGCTGCGTCTAGTTTTGATAAGATATTGCATTTTATTTCATTTTTTTTTTACTTTAAAATACATTTTCATTCAATTCACATTTTCTCTAAGTAAGATTTGGAAAGTTAGCTTTACATATTTTCTTCGTGATTTATCTTACGCATTTTTAAATATGTAAGATATACATATACTCTACCTAAAAATACTAACCTTAATTTATAAAGAAGTAACTCAATTTAAATTTTTCTAAATTTAAGACTTAGTTCCCTTCCTCTAATTGGTTATTTATTTCGTTTATCAATTCTGTGGCTTTAGGAACATGTAAAATATGAACAATACTTAAAAATAAAAAGAGCCTTAAACTAAATTTTCTCTAACGAAGACTTGGTTCATTTCCTTTTTTTTATTACAAAATTATCTAAGTCACGATAATAATAACGTGGCGTTACCTACCGAAATTAGTATAAAGTTAATCGATTTCTAATAGGATATAAAAACACAAAAAGAAACATATCATAACAACGTTTACCCGGGCAGCAAATTCCTGAGATGTTTGCTATAGTAGTTTCACATCAACCGTGCATTTGATGTCTAGGCCAGTCCCATACGACGATCCTGATAAGCCAATCACAGGGCTAGAAACTCTCAGTCTCTGGAGAGAATTCACATAAGCAGGATGAATGTTCCACCTCTAGTGAGGGATACTTTTGAAAAACGTATCTCTCAGAGCGGTGGAACATAGATCCTAACCCATGTGAACTCTCAAGAGAGACTGAGTCTTTCCAGCCCTGTAATTGGCTTATCAACAGCCAATCAGGAGAGTCGTAAGGGACTGGCCTAGACATCAATTGCACAGTTGATGTGAATCTACTATAGTATTGCACCTACCCTTGTTTGTTTTTCATGCCCCTAGGTTAGGTTAGGTGGGTTAGCTTAGGCTACGTGATTATCGTGTCGGTAATTTGTGTTTGGGAAACATAATGAGATTATTTTCAAGAAAATTTTATGGTTAGTTTTTAAGATAAGGCGTCCCGCTTTTTTTCTGGGAAGGGTCCTAGTACCCGGTTACATCTCGGGAAAAATAATACAATAATTATATCTTAGTTTTACCAAACCACTGAGCTGATTAACAGCTCTCCTGGCTGCACCGAAGGATTAGATATTTTTTATGTGGCTAGAAACCAATTGGTTTCGTAGCAACGGGACCTACAGCTTATTGTAGGATCCAAAGCCCATTATATCGAGGAATGAATTAACATCACCAGAAATAAATTCCTCTGATACTGCGTTGGGGGGCGGAGAATCAAACTTCGGACCACCGGATTAGTAGGCGAGAAAACGAAAACCACCTATCTAACGTGGAACTTACCCTTGTTACAAACAAGGGCAGGATACAAAGCAATATAAATCGTCCCGCATTTCTCAACCGCACATCTGATGTCTAGGCCAGTCCCTTACGACGCTACAGATTGGCTGTTGATAAGCCAATCACAGGACTGGAAACTCTCAGTCTCTCGAGAGAGTTCACATAGGTAGGATGTATGTTCCATCTCTCCTGAGTGATACGCCTTTCAAAAGTATCCCTCAGGAGTGGATCATACATCCAGCCCATGTGAACTCTCTCGAGAGAGACAGAGTTTCCAGCCCTGTGACTGGCTTATCAACAGCCAATCAGGAGCGTCGTCAGGTACTAGCCTAGACATCAGATGTACGGTTGATGTGAGTCTACTATAGTTCTCCTTGTCTTCGTAAAATTAGAAAATGATTTCGAAGGTTCCTTTCCACCCCAGGGGACAGCAGGTACTAAATCACTTTTAAAATTTTGCTGAAATAAGGTAGCAGATTCTAAGAAAGGCTCGGCCCTACATTTTTAAATAAGTTAACTCTAATGATACGACGATTAGGCCGATATTCTTGAGAGGATGAGTGGAGAGAGTAAAAAAAAAAAAAAAAAGGACTTTTACTCTACGAAAATTCATTTTAAATCTCTCAAAATTGGTTCATCAAAAGTACTACATCACGTATTTAATAATCAAGCAGCAGAATGCTTCAATATATATATATATATATATATAATATTATATATATATATATATATATATATATATATGTATATATATATATATATATATATATATATATATATATATATATATGTATATATATATATATATAAATATATATATTTATAAACATATATATATATATATATATATATATATATATGTGTGTGTATATATATACGTATATATATATATATATATATATATATATATATATATATATATATATATATATATATATGGTCAGAAAATAACCGCAAAAGATTTTTTCAGGCTCATATAATTAACTTTCACATCAGCTATGTTGCCAGAAGCCTTGATTCGGTGTTCTGACGATATATATATATATATATATATATATATATATATATATATATATATATATATATATATATATCGTCAAAAACAACGAATCAAGGCTTCTGGCAACATAGATGATGTGAAGGTTAATTATATGAGCCTGACAAAATCTTTTGCGGTTATTTTTTCTGACCATATATATATATATATATATATATATATATATATATATATATATATATATATATATATATATTATACTCGGGAATAACCTTATACCGAAAAGCATGAGACAGTACCTTGGTACTACATCGATGTTTAAAAGCTGAAATCAAATTGAGCATAAGACTTAAAACACCAGAAGCAATAAGAGATGCATAAATAAAATAGACATCAAATATACATCAAAGGTAAAAATAAAATCTTAAAAGGAGTAAAATCAATGAGTTACAAAGTAATCTTTCAAAGTGAAAACTGCATAGTAACTATCTGAGTAATGATTAATTAACGAATAAAACTAACTCTCTCTCTCTCTCTCTCTCTCTCTCTCTCTCTCTCTCTCTCTCTCTACACAAAACAAGATCTCAATCAGCTGCTCATAAATATTCCCTACCTTAATTAGGACCCGCTTTTATTCAATACTCGGATTAAAGTCAATCGCATCCCTCTTCAGCCCAAACAGTGGGTCCACTATTCTTGCCAGCTACTTTTTTTTTTTTTAGTCTATTCTTGTTATATTATTCATTTGTACTTTGTCAACTTAACGGTAAAAAAAGCTGCAGTAATCGGAACATGAGGGACAAAACTGTTTGAAAATTCATGTGTAGTTTATGTACACACATACACTGTGTGTATATAATATATATTTATACATATGCTTAACAAATCACAGTAGATCCACGGGACTTCATTATATAAGGGAATACCACAAGAAAATAATAGGCAGAAGGGCAGTACCAAGCGCTTTCTCATGTTTATTCAGGCATCGTCGGGGACACATTTTCCTGTAGTAATCGTTATGTGCATATATATATATATATATATATATAGATATATGTAATATATATATATATATATATATATTTATTTTTCATATGTGTATATATAATATATATATATATATATATATATATATATATATATATATATATATATTTCATGTGTGTATATATATAATATATATATATATATATTATATATATATATATATATATATATATATATATATATATATATATATAATCATTAAGCCACAAATGTTTAACATCCAATTTACGCTCCTTGGGGAATACACCGACGGGGAATTATAAGCGATAATTGGATCCACACACATAAGCGTCTCGAACACTCGACACGGTACCTTCCAACGACCGCCAGTCAGTGGTCTGGCCGTCGACTGGAGTCGTTGGAGGCTACTGTGTCGAGTGTTCGAGAAATTTCGGTACCGATTAATTTATCACTTGTAGTAACTCCTCTTCGGTGATAATTCCCAGTCGAGGATATTCCCGAAGATGCGTGAATTGGATATCAAACGACATTTGTAGCTAATGCCTCTATATAATCACGGTGATGTTATAAAAAATTCATATATATATGTATAGTATATATATATATATATATATATATATATATATATATATATATATATATATATATATAATATATATGTATATATGGATGCATATATTAGCTGAGATCTTCCACACATACATAAATAGGAGTGTTTGGAATTTTTCAGCACAAAAGAGTTCATCCATGATGAACATAGCAGTGACTAATCATTTTCATCTTTCAAACACAACCTGCTACAAAAGTAATAAGGCAGCGTAATCAATGTTCGCCATTTTAAAATGATTCTTGAGAAGAGAATTACATACAATATTTATTGCATACCTGCAGTTTAACTATTAATTTCCAACATAGCTTTCAATATAATTTTTAAGGAAATGCATTTTAGTTTAACTTTATTATTCTAATCGCTGCTTTACTTGTTTCTATGTTAATGTCTATTAAAAAATATTAGAACAGGAGATCCGATATTCATTCAAGTTGGTGGAAACATTTATAGCATTTTTTTTTTTTTTTTTTTTGTGTTTGGGGACAAGAATCCCTCCATCATCTACCGAACTCTCTGCCGGCCGGTCTACGGAATAAAATAAGAATCCCACACCCTCCACCGCCGGTCTATCTAGGGAGTAAAATATACGAGTAAGAATCGCACTCTCTACCCCTGATCTATATAGGGAGTAAAACATACGAGTAAGACTCCCACACTCTCTACCCCAGGTCTATCTAGGGAGTAAAATACCAGTAAGAACTCCACTCTCTGCCCCAGGTCTATCTAGGGAGTAAAATACTAGTAAGAACTCCACTCTCTACCCCAGGTCTATCTAGGGAGTAAATTACTAGTAAGAACTCCACTCTCTACCCCGGGTCAATCTAGAGAGTAATACTAGTATCTAGGGAGTAAAATACGAGTGAGAATCCCACTCTCTACCCCAGGGAGTAAAATGTACGAGTAAAATTCAAACACTCTCTACCCCCGTCTCTCTAGGGAGTAAAATACTAGTATCTAGGGTGTAAAATACACGAGTAAGACTCCCACACTCTCTAACCGCGTCTGTCTAATATTTTACTACCTAGTATCTAGGTAGTAAAATATTAGAGTAAGAATCCCACACTCTAACAGCGGTCCGTCTACGGAATAAAATAAGAATCCCACAGCGGAACTGGAGCGAATACTAAAATGCTGATTACCATAAACAGATAAGGAGTGTCGTCCTCTTCTCATTAAGGAACGGAGAGAGGAGAGGAAATTCCTCTATGAATTTTTCATTTCGCAAGAGAAAATTATTCCCGCCTGAATTTATATGTTGAAAAGGTTTTCCTGGGAGCGGCGGTACGTTAGTTGTTTTTATATATTATATGGTTTTTTTTATTTATTTATTTTTACGTAACAAAGGATGGTTCCAGTGGAAAAACAACAATTATTGCCACATTCATCCATTGGCTGTAAAAAAAAAAAAAAAAAAAACTTCCTTGAATTACATTCGCCTTTTTTTTTTTGCAAGTAATTCGTTTTCTCTTAACAAAGGTGGCTCCAGTGGAAAAACAAAAAGACAATTACTGCCACATTCATGCTTTGGCTGTAAAAAAAATAAGTAAATAAATAAATAAATAAATAAATAAATAAAAACTTCCGTAAATTACCTACGACCATTTTTTTCGAAAATAATTCGTTTTCCCTTAACAAAAGGTGGCTCCTGTGGAAAAACAAAAAGACAGTTACTGCCACATTCATGCTTTGGCTGTAAAAAAAAAAAAAAAAAAAAAAAAAAAAAAAAAAAAAAAAAAAAAAAAAAGCTTCCGTGAATTACAATCGTCCACTTTTTTTTTAAGAAAAGGTGACTACATTGGAAAAAAAAAGAAGACAATTACTGCTGCATTCATGCTTTGGCTGGTATATAAAAAAAAATTCCGTGAATTACCTGCGTCAATTAAAAAGTTTTCGAAAGTAATTCGTTTTCCATTGACGAAAGCTGGCTCTAGTGGAAAAGAAACAAGACAATTACTGCCATATTCATGCTTTGGCTGTTGAAAAAAAAATCTGTGAATTACCTACGTCAATGTTTTTCGAAAGTACTTAGTTTTCCCTTAACAAAAGGTGGCTCCTGCGGAAAAACAAAAAGACAGTTACTGCCACATTCGTGATTTGGCTGTTGAATAGTGGATGGGGCTCAGTGCAAATAACTTTCACTACATAACCTGCGTCATTTTTGTTTTTACATTAAAACCTCTCCCCTTAGAAAGAGCGGATTCAGTGCAAATACTGAACAATCACTGCCACATTCATGCCTTAATTGGTGAATCGTGGACGGAGCCTTGTGCGAAAAACTTCCAAGACATTACCTGTACCATACATCGGCGATGAAGACTCAACAGCAGAGCCTTAAAACCCACTACATAAATTAAGTCACTTTCTCTTATTCTGCACTGTCTTGCTTCCTAGACATTACAGCCATTTCTATCCGAAAACCTCGCTTATGTTACCTATCCGTTAGTTTCAATTTCTTGTTCACCCTGCTCCATCCTGAATCTTAAATATCATACAAGCCTTTCACCAATCTATGATCCTCCATTTCTCCCCACATGGCCGAGCCATCTCAAAACACTAAAATCAAACCCTTCACCTATGCTAACATTTCTACCACTTCTAAGTATCTCCATATTTCTCGTATTTTAAATTCTCATTAAACCACATCCAAACAGCTTCTCCCGTTTCCCATCATTCAAATGCAGCAGCCAAACTGCACTTCTATAAAAGAGAGACGGCAAAACACCTCTTCAAAATTCGTATAATTTCAATAAATATCTTTACCCAATTTCTGGAAGAAAACACTGGAGAGGCAGTCTTTAGCACATTTAACTTGAATAAACAAAACTAAAAACCCATTTATTTATAAACAAACATATTTAGCAATTTAATAAATACGAATCAAAACAGCAATTAACATAGAGGTGAGACAAATACAAATGAATTTTCCATCTTTCATTTCTGACTTCAGTATGAGCGTTTGCGGGGAGGAGGTTAAGTTGTATCAAGTAAACAAAACTTACATTCTCGTATCTGCAAACACATAAAAAGAAAACAATGTAAGAAGTACTAAACAAAGAGCAATTGACAAATATGTGAGATGAAAACAAATGCATTTTTCTGTCTCATGTATGACACCCACTCAAGGGGTAGGGGGGTTAGGGGCTAGATAGGGGGTGGGGTGGTTCTTTAGCCCTAGCAAACACCTGGATAACTTCCCACATAAGACAGGAGATCTCTCGTCCCTCAGGAGGATTTACCTCCTTCCCTGCCTTTTGTACTTCCTTCTCGGCTGAAGAATGACCCTCTTCATAAAGATAGAGAGAGAGAGAGAGAGAGAGAGAGAGAGAGAGAGAGAGAGAGAGAGAGAGAGCGTGTGATCCCCGTGTGATGCACACAAATTTAGGGTGACCTTTTCATTTAAAGAAGAACGTTTGCCCTTTCTTCACAAAGAAGCAAGTTGGTTGTTTTTAATGAAAACGGAGGCTGGTCCTTTTTCATAAACACACAGTTGATTCACTTCATAAAAGATGCTGGGCTGGATTATCTTTAAACCATAAACAATACAATTTTATGATGATGGGAGCTAATCGTATTTATGGAGATGCTAGATCATTTCATTTCAAAATGGAACTCGATCATCATCTTTATGGAAGATGGAGGTGTTCACTGTACGCAAAGATGGCTGGTGATCGTTATTTATAATGGAAGTTAACCTATTCAATAAAAATGGCGTCGAATCCATTCATAATATGAAAGCTTTTTTTCTGTATATATAAAGAATGTTGATCCTCTTGATAAGGATATTTTTTTAGCATTTCCAAAGTTAATGACCGGTTATATTCCATAACAGATGTAGGTTGAGCTTTTTATAATGCAGATGGAAGGTCTACAGATACGTAGATTCGTGCTGTTTCTCGATTAATAATTTACTATGTTATAAATTCAAATACATGACAATTAAAACACATGCCTATTTCTCTCACTGACAAGAAAACTATTAAATTGTTCTATAAGGAAACATTCACAAAACAGATAATGCATTTTCACTTCAAATTCCAACTATAAAAAGAGACTTAAATATAAAAAACAAAAACAAAAATAAAATAGATGGATGACCGAGAAAGCTGAAAGTTTACAAGAACAAATAACCATTACCCACGTAAATAACGAGTGTTAAACAAAAAAACAATGCTGCACAGCAAAGCGATGACTGTTTCCGAAGAATACTCAAAACCTCAAGAGTAATCACCGGACTTGAAGCGGAGTTTAAGAAGATTTTCTGAACTATGAAACTAACATCAAGGGGAGAAGGGGGAGGGGAGCGGAGGGGAGGAGAGAGGGAGGGGAAGAAGGAACTATGAAACTAGCATCAAGGGAAGAGGGAGGAGGAAGGGATGGGAGGTGAGGGGAGACGGGTGAGGAGAGAGGAGGGGAAGGGAAAGGGGAGGGGGAGGGGAGGGACTGAGAAACTAGTATCAAGGGAAGAAGGGGAGGAGAGAGAGGGGAGGGGAGAGGGGAGGGAAGGAAAGTAAGAAGGAACTATGAAGGGAAGGGAAGAAGGGGAGGGGAGGTGAGAGAGAGGAAGGGAAGGGAGGAGAGAGAGAGGGGAGGGGAGAGAGAGGAAACAAACGGAAGCACGGAGGGGAGGAAAGTGAGGGGAGACGGTAGAGGGGAAGAGAGCGAGAGGGAAGGGGAAAGAAGGTAGAGGAGAGGGGAGGAGGAGGGAAGTAGGAATTATGAAACTAGCCTCAAGGGAAGTAGGGGGACGGGAGGAGGAGGGGGAAGGAGGAAGGAGGAGGAGGAGGAGGAGTGAGAGGGGGGGAGGGGGAGGGGGAGGGGAGGGGGAGGAGAAGGATTTTGCAAAGAATCTAGAGCCTAAAAAATGACAGCTTATGATTAAATCACTTTAAGTCATAATTCAGCTTTTGTTAGTGAGTAGAACTTTCGAAAATATAGCATACCTTCCATACACAATCACCTTACCCACTCCTATTCTTTTTACAATACTGACATTGTAAATGTTGTGATTGCAATAACATCCTCATTACCTGTAACCAATACAGGGATTGCAATGCCACTATCACTACTTCAAATATATTTGGATTGTAACATCATTCTAACATTTTACTATTCCCAAACTAATAACACTGAGATTGCAACAGTACCCTCATACCTTTAACATTTATGACAAAACAACTGATGTAAACATTTTTATGGTAATGAGGACAGCACGAACAACAAAAACAATAATACCCCAAACAAATAACAAGTTCTTCTTATAACCTATTTACCAGAGGAGAAACTATGAATTCATATTCCTGTAACCTATTTACTTGATGAAAAACTACAACTTTTTTTATTTACGTACGCACGATAAACAAGTCACATCAACATCGTGTCTACACAAGTATATATATAGTAACATCAACATCGTTTCTACATAAGTACATATACATATGGAAACGAGGCCAGCCCATTAAAAAAAATGAAGGCTGGATAAACTTATTCCCTACCTGCCTCTATTGACATAAAAATTAAGGTAAACAGAACAGTTGATTCAGCCAACGATATTTTTTCAACCGCCTTTTCAAAAGGGGCTTCCGTCTGCCTTGAACAGTATACGATGATGTAACAAGAAGTCGCTGCTATATATACGCGTGTATTATTCAGCGGATTACGCATACATACACATACACACATATATATGTGTTCAAGGACATCTACACGCGCACACACACATACTGTATATATATATATATATATATATATATATATATATATATATATCTAATATATATCTGCGTGTGTGCCGGGGGGAGAGGGGGGCCGCGTAAAGATATCCTTGGACATGTAATTATGTATATCTGTAATCTGCTTAATGATGTGAAACGGCAGCTTTTTGTCACATCATATTCTCTCTCTCTCTCAAAAGATATATAAATTATAAATTATATTATATATATATATATATATATATATATATATATATATATATATATATATCTATATGATATATGTATTAATAAATATTATATAGTATATGCGGTATGTGTGTGTATACCTATATATCAATAGTATAAAAGGCCATTAAAACACTGGTTTAAAGCTTTACACCTGAAATATATATATATATATATATATATATATATATATATATATATATATATATATATATATATATATATATATATATATATAGATTAATACAAATAGTTATGAACACGTATCAAATCAATGACACAGGATTGCTTTTGGATTAGCGCAGAGATAACAACGAAACTAAATAAGATACCCTCTCGTTCTGTGGATTAATTACTAAATTGAATAACGAATACGGCAGAATGACACATGACCTTACGACCTTTCTGTCCACGTGGTTACCTTGATCAGCTGAAAGAGCAGGGAAAACTTAGAGTGACTGATAATGCTACATTCCTAGCACATATTATGTTTCATGCTTTGATAGGTTTCTGAGAAAATATTGCTT
>NC_087209.1:18675851-18693351 GCF_015104395.2 Macrobrachium nipponense | reverse complement strand
AGCCCCCAGAGAAAAATAAATTATCCACAACGAATCAAAAGTAACAAGGCATGATCCGACCGCCAGCTTACTCGAGACACGGGCAAGAGTTTCCCTTCACACATTATGTGTAAACTTTATATTCCTAACTTTTAGCGTAAAATACAACGAAAATTAAAATAAACTGGCTATTTTTATTAGAAGTAATTTTTCTGTACTGTTTAACATTCACATTTCTTCATTTTTTTTACATTTTCATTCCAACAAATAAATCATAAACATCCTATCCTAAAATGTCTGTACCTTTAACTCGTTGCTAAAACACCCTTTTCAGAACCTTTTAGGCTCTTACATAGACCTTTCCTACCCCCCCCCCAACAACAACAACAACAAAAGTAGTTTGTAGGCTTACTCCCCGAGTAAGCGGAAATTAACAAAATTCACCCCCTACAACTAACTAAACACACCACAAATCCTTAAAACATAAATATAAAACTAAATAAATAAATAGAAATAGAGCACTCCGGTCAATTCTGACGACAATAACATAAAAGTTTACACATCGAATACATTAAACCCTAAGCACCCGAAGGGGGGGGGGGGGGGGGGAATTGTGGGTGGGGGGCTGTGGGTGGGGGGGGGGGACTGTGGGTGGGGGGGGGGGGGGTGCTTTTATTTACATTCGAAAAATAAAACTGCTGGATTTTCACTTTCTCGGAGAACGACTTCCCCCCAACCCCAACCCCAACCCACACAAACCCACTCTCTATAATCCCCCCTCCCAACTCCCTCCCCTCCCCACAAATTCCATAACCTCCCCACACCCCTTCTGCTTATTCAAGACGTTCTAAAATGTGGAGAGAGAGAGAGAGAGAGAGAGAGAGAGATAATTAACCCCGAAATAAAACGCTCCTGGCGGAAGATATTCACTGGCGAGAAGCATAATACCAAGAACAAAAATTATCATAAGAAAATAGAGCGGTAGGAGAGGGGGGGGGGGGGGGGGGGAGGCGGTTGTTATGTCCTTACAGCCGGGTAGGAAGAGGTCAGGTCTTTTATTATAATACTCTCGCCTCCCCCCCCCCCCCCCCCCCCCCACACCTACTTTTTCTCTCCGCGAGGTTTACGCTCGGATTTATTGCGGAATAAAAGGGATTCTTTTTTCTTTATTTAAAGGTCGAGTGTAATTATATAGCATTGTGGTTATGACAATGGATACCTACCGTTGTCATGCCATATCATTATTACTGTGATGAGAGTAATTATCGTCTTGATCATCATCAACATCATTTGCAACAGTCTTATGGTATGCACTACTACTACTACTACTACTACTACTACTACTACTATTAACACAATTGTTGTTGTTGTTGTTGTTATTATTATTATTATTATTATCATTATTATTACATTAGTTTCCTGTAAAGAAAACTTCAGAGCCTAGCGACCTGGAAATTGGTACGTTGATCATCCACCCTCCAATCATCAACCATACCAAATTGCAACCCTATTATAGCCTAGGTAGTTTTTATTTACTTATGGTTAAATTTAGCCATGGGTCGTGCACCTGGCAGCGCTGTCTGGAGGCATGAGAAGCACTCTCACTCTAAAGCATATGGGAAGCAACTGAAGTGCTATCGGTCGTAGCTGAAGGTTTCATAAAGCATTATACGTAGTACAGAACACTCGATTCCGCAGAGGAAAATTCGACGCATTTTTTCCATGTTCTTATTCTAAGCCCAACTTAAACAAAGTAAATATAACAGGTAAATTATCAACGTCTCTTGTTCTCGTAAAAGAGAGAGAGAGAGAGAGATAGAATACGGATTGTTCGTATACATATGTAACAAGCACGCATAAATACATGCATAAGAAGGCTTCTGGGATCGCAGAAAATTAATATCAGCAGAAAAAATTAGACGCTTGAAGCTGCTAGTGGAAAGGCAAATCTCTCTCTCTCTCTCTCTCTCTCTCTCTCTCTCTCTCTCTCTCTCTCTCTCTCTCTCTATATATATATATATATATATATATATATATATATATATATATATATATATATATATATATATATATATATATATAGATATAGAGAGAGAGAGAGAGAGAGAGAGAGAGGAGAGAGAGAGAGAGAGAGAGAGAGAAATTATGAACTCATCCACATAATCCTGCCTGCAGCGCTGCTAAACAAACACACAATATTAATCAAGGTCGTTTAAATAAAAAAAACAGTATCGCATAAATGAATGAATATTTACATGAATTCCAACGAATATCTGATGATAAATAAACTCGCCGCCAGAGAGATTCATCGCCTCATTTAAAGAGCAAACAAAAAAACTAAAAAAAGGAGGTAAATAAAAAAAAAAATGTGGAGTAGAAAAAAACCTGAATTAATTTGCCTGAGGCTCATTTTATCAATAAAATTGTTTTTATTTACGTAAACAAATGTCTAAAATAAACCTTATTCCTGAACCTGAGAAAATGTACATTTTTTACCATTAGAAAATATTTAAGAAAATCAGTCAACTGAAGACTTATTTATGGAATATGAATTTTCCTACAAAGGCCAAGCGCTGGAACCTATGAGGTCATTCAGTGCTGGAAGGGGAATTGAAAGTAAAAAGGCTTCAAAGTTGTAATAGGAGTAAAACATCGCAGTTGCACTACGAAAGAATTGTTGGGAGAGGGTAGAAAGTGAGATGGAAGAAAGATAATGCGAACGGAGGTACAGCAAAAGGAATGAAAAGGGTTGTAGCTAGGGGAGGAAAGGACGCTATAAGGAACCTTAAGTAATGCCTACAGTGGACCGCGTGAGGAGCATTCACGGCATTACTCCCCCTACAGGTGAAGGATAATGAGAAAAATATGAATAACTGCACATTGCCAAACATTTTCACGCCATGAAAAAAAATTACACAAATTAGGGAACAAATATAATTACTGAAATCCACATACATTTCCGGAGAGTCATGCTCCCTCTCTGTGTGGAGACACTGTATGTTGTTTATAATATATATATATATATATATATATATATATATATATATATATATATAGATATATATAATATATATATATATATATATATATTTATATATTCGCTCTCAAAGTTGTGGCTTTCTTTATTTCAAAACTCGATACCAGACAGCCAGCTTCCACGACAAACAAACACACTGACGCCAACAAACGAATGAAGAGTAACTAAGATTAAAGACAAACAAATTAAATATAACGCCACTAACCAAGCACAAAGAGTGAAGTAAGCAATAAAAGCAAACAGGAAACTTTAAATAAGCAAATCTACAAGGAAAGCAAATGAATATACAAAGGCAAGATTATAAATCAATAGAGAAAATCTGTGAGTAAACAAAGCCACTAAACCAAACAAAAAGAGTGAAATAAACATAAACCAAATGGAAGACTTTAAATTTAAAATATTAAAAAACCAACAAAACAAACACAGTTCATAACGAAACAACTTTAATTAAACATAACAACAAAACAATAGTAAACAAAAACAAGCTTATAAGTAAACAAAGTAAATATCTGGGAAGTCACTAACCAAACTGAAAGGGAGAAGTAAACAATAAACCAAATAGAAGACATGAAAATTTTAAAAAATCATAAACAAAACCAATCTTAAAATAAACAAAGTAAATATCTGGGAAGTCACTAACCAAACAGCGTGGGAGAAGTAAACAATGAACTAAATAGAGGACTTGAAAATAAAAAAAAATAAACATAACTAATCTTAAAATAAACAAAGTAAATCTGGGAACTCACTAACCAAACAGAAAGGGCAAAGTAAACAATAAACCAAACGGAAGACTTTGACATAAACAAATAAACAAAAACAAGCTTAAAATAAACAGAGTAAATCAAGGAAGTCCCTAACCAAACAGAAAGGGCAAAGTAAACAATAAACCAAATAGATGACTTTAAAATAAAACAAAATACAAAACAAATCTTAAAACAAACAAAATAAATCTGGGAAGTCCCTAGAGCGAGATGCAAACAACAAAAACCAGAGGGAAAACTGTAAATAAGCGAAATCAACGAATAAACAGGGAGGTGGCGGACGGGCGGATTCCGCAAATGCCGATTTTAATGAGAAATTTCGGCTGACGGACTCAAGGCACGGGGCCATTACCCGAGGAGAAAGGAGGGGGAATTCGGAATGGCTCCATTATAAAGGTATTTCTATAGACGGGGTCGGAATTCGGATTATATAAACGAGAAATTAAACATGTTTAAGTATGCTGCCGCTGCCGCTGCCGCTGCCGCTGTAAGGCTTGTCATTAACCAAGCGATTGCCTTGCCTATGTTGGACGTACGTACACACACACACAACACACACACACACACAATTCAACACAACAACACCACACATATATATATATATATATATATATTATATATATAATATATTAAATACTATATATATATATATATCATATATGCAGGGGCGCATAATTGATTCAACATTTAAGTCTTATGTTTCTATGCACCTTTTTATAGGCAATATTGTCAGAAACATGAAAGTATTGTTTATTTTGACTCTTTGACTGACTTAATTACACACAAAACAAATTAATACACACACACACACACACACGTACGCATATATATATATATATATATATATATATATATATATATATATATATATATATATATGCACACACACACACATTTATATATATATATATATATATATATATATATATATATATATATATATATGCGTACGTGTGTGTGTGTGTGTGTGTGTGTGTGTATGTGTGTGTGTTTGTTGTGGTGTTCATTAGAAAGAAGTAAAACAGAAGGTAAAGGGAAATACAGAAAGATGAGATCTCTTATTAACAAAGAAAAAATAAATAAAAGAATTAATCAACAAAGAGATGAAAATGCAGGTAAATTATTCAAATGCAATGATCACTGTATTCGGGTGGTAACTGCATTGCATCTTCGCGGGAACCTTTGAAGTCCCAAACGCAGATGAAAAACGTAGATAGTTAACTAAAAACAATAGATGAGAAAAGCCCATATACAAGGGACAAACAGAATCTGCTTTCACATTCATAAGCATCATGTATGTGTGTGTGTGTGTGTCTCTCTCTCTCTCTCTCTCTCTCTCTCTCTCTCTCTCTCTCTCTCTCTCTCTCCTATAGCCTATTCAGTCACCACATCGCCGGTAAACAATTAAAGCGAACGCACCTTCCAACACAATAGCCCAATCAATTCTCCATAAATATTCCTAATTGTAATTACGATCCACCTCCTTTTCATTAAGGGCGGCCCTAGTTCCAGGCCCTTTCGCAATGCCGCCCCCCCCCCCCTGCCTCTCGGGGAAATAACAAGCGATTTTATTTTATTTTTAATTATGATAAGATTATTTTCTAATCACGAGGAGAAAACCTCTCTCTCTCTCTCTCTCTCTCTCTCTCTCTCTCTCTCTCTCTCTCTCTCTCTCTCTCTCTCATTATTTTTCCATTCAGTTTTTATCCCCAATATCAAAATTAATGTTCTCTCTTATAATCAACCCCACCCCTCACTCTGATTTTTTTTATCTTTCATACCAAATCTAATCTCCATTCTCTTTCTATCCCTTCACATAATTTTTTTCTTTCTCTCCCTCTCTCATTTCCCATTTATTCTGTTCCTATTGTATCCACATCCCCAAAAATGTATGGCAAGATAGAAATATTCAGTCTCGACCCCCAAGGACATTACGTACCGCCTCGAAGTTCGGGGCAAAGTCCCCCCGCCCCCGCCCCCGCCCCAATTCTGCATAACTTTCAAAAGTGCCAGTATATTTCTTATTTTGTTCTCCCGTATTTTTCTTATATTGATTCGTCATGTTGTTCTCACGTATATTGTTTGTTTTGTGTTCCCGTATATGTCTTATATTGTTCAACCGTATATTTCTCATTTTATTCTCCCGTATATTTCTTATTTTGTTCTCCCCTATTTTTTATTTTATTCATCCCGTATATTTCTTATGTTGTTCTCCCTATATTTCTTATATTGTTCTCCCGTATATTTTTATATGGCTCTCTTATATTTCTTGTACTGCTCTCTTATATTTTTCATATTGTTCTCCTTATATTTCTTATATATTGTCCTCCCGTATATTTCTTATATTGTTCTCCCTTATATTTCTTAAACTGCTTTCCCTACTATTTCTTATACTGTCCTCCCTGTATTTCTTATAATGTTCTTCACTTATATGTTGTTAACGTCTTATATTTCTGATAACATCTGATATCTGCGCGCGATTTTGAGGCAAGAAGAAACACCGACATAATTCGAACACGTATAATGCAGTTTTTTTAGATATCGACAAACAAGATTTTACATAACTTACACAAAACTTCCTTTTGCTTGCAGCTACCAAGGTGTCTCCAAATACAATTACGTACATACACGTGTGTGTGTGTGTGTGTGTGTGTGTGTCAGCGGGTGCGTGAGCGCGCAACACTTACAAGACCGACGGAGCATTGTCAAAATTATAAAAGAAGTAGCAAGTATTGAATTCCAAAATATTCATTGTTCAGCACTCTAACCTTTAAGCACTTCAAATCAGTTTCGTTAATTCATGCCTAAGCTTAAATGAGTCGGGCCTCCTTCTTTTTATTCTTCCAAATTAAGTAAAATAAACACAAATGATCCTCAAGTTCATCAAATAAAAAAAAAACACTGGAGAAGGAATTTCTAGCGACGATTCTATTAAAATTAATCTAGCCATTAAAAACACCTATCTTATTCTGTAATGTAATCATTCTTTATCCACCACTGAACCTCATTCCTAACAAGAGCAATAAGAAATATCATAAAATAGTGAATTCCACGATCTCTTTCAAACTACTGTTGAGTTGAGTTGAATATAGAATTTAGGCCAAAGGCCAAGCACTGGGACCTATGAGGTCATTCTGCGCTAAAATGGAAATTGGCAGTAAAAGGTTTGAAAGGTGTAACAGGAGGAAAACCTCTCAATTGCACTATAAATCAATTGTTAGGAGAGGGTGGAAAGTAGGATGAAGAAAGAGAATATGAAAGGAGGTAGAGTAAAAGGAACGAATGTGGTTGCATCTAGGGACCGAAGGCACGCTCCAAAGAACCTTAAGAAATGCCTACAGGGCACCGCATGACGTCCACTGACAGCACTACCCCCCTAAGGGGTCACACTATTCTTAATCAGTATCAAAGGAAAGATGCTTCTTGCATCATCATATGACGCAGATGAAAGAAGACGCCACCGTGGGACGAAGATTACCCAACAGGAACTTTCTCAGATGAAAACACCTCCTGAACACAACTAATTACAGTTGGAGAGGAATGAACGCGCACGACCCTCTGTCATGCAAGACAGGTAGAGAAGAAAGTTGAGGATTTTGGGCTGAAATCTATTTAATCAAATGGAAGGCATACTAAAATGTACTCGAGGACTTCACACTACAATTAAATTTGTTACAAGGAAGGCACAGCATACATTGGCTTGATGTTAAAATCACATATGTCAATGTGTAAAAAAGCGCATAATAATAATAATAATAATAATAATAATAATAATAATAATAATAATAATAATAACGCTCCCTCCATTGTTTGACCGTCAGTAGGACTGAAGAGTGATACGGAGCAGTATCCGAAAGTCTCTCCTTGTATTTTTTACCATTGTACAATAATATATTTTAACACTACTGCGGCTTTTGATTGTCAATATTATAGCCTCGTTACGGAGGTTCCTTAGTTCAATAATAATAATAATAATAATAATAATAATAATAATAATAATAATAATAATAGGTATCATCACGATCTAAACATCCGCGCACCATAACATCTACTCGAGGAAAAACTACTTTCATTCTACGTACAAAAGACAGCACACCTGACAAAGATAAGCTAATATCAAAACACTAAAATTCCCCTTATATTTTCTCCGACGCACCTGCGATTCACCATGAACTCATACTTATTTCAAATTCCCGAGAACCTTGAACCACTTACCTTTCGACAATCGGGATGGATTTCCCTAAACCTATAGATTTCTGTCACATAACGAGGTTCCACCTGTTCCCTTACCTGTGGAAGAGATCATTAGTAAGCATTAGTGATTAACGACCTTCAAGAGTTAAATCAAATAGTTACCTGTTATATATGTATATATATATATATATATATATATATATTATATATATAATATATATATATATATATATATTTGTGTATTGTGTAAAGGCTGAAGCCACGTAAAATTTTGTAAATACATGTAAACCAAAAAAAAAAAAGTGGCACTGTCGTTCCATACGAAAATCTTATGCAAAATCAGCTGATAATAAAATATAATATATGCACTAAGCTACAAATGTCCTTTATATCCAATTCGTTCTGCCTCGGAATTAATATATATTTTCATATATGTTAACCGAGAGGGGAATTCTTTTAGTTTGATAATAATTTCGTCCTCTCGTGGATTCGAACAAGCACAGAGGAGAAAATCAGGACCTCGGTGACGCCTAAACCGACCAGGCCAACTTGTAGCTAAATGCATGTATATGAATCACGGTGATGTGATACAAATTCAGATATATATGATATATATAATATAGATATATATATATATATATATATATATATATATATATATATATATATATATATATATATATATATTATATATATATATATATATATATACAGCCACTTTAATCGTTTTACGCTACCCCGATAACCAAAGATAAAACCAATTTCGCCCCGACCTGAACTTTACAAAGTTTACAACAGGCTT
The DNA here is from genome assembly GCF_015104395.2 of Macrobrachium nipponense. NCBI lineage: Eukaryota > Metazoa > Arthropoda > Malacostraca > Decapoda > Palaemonidae > Macrobrachium > Macrobrachium nipponense. The sequence goes on along the minus strand of NC_087209.1, from coordinate 18,684,578 downwards.
ACTTAGTAAGTTCATTAACCCAAACTCGGTCAAGTCCTTTAGCAAGCAAGTCAACGACATCCTACGAAACAAACGAAAGAAACAACCGAAAAGAAAACGAACACAAAAGAACATCCAACAAAAAAAAAAAAAAAAAAAAAAAAAAAGGGAAGGAAAAAATCGAGACAAAACATTTACAGTCATTTTAAGAGGTCATTTCCCTTCACGACAATAAACAGGAAATCTCAAGGGCGCTACAGAGAGGTCTGGACGAAGTCGCCTCCTTTCGGAGACAATGAAGAAGAAGAAGAAGAAGAAGAAGAAGTTGTGGTGAGTGGAGCTTACATGGAAAGTTTATAACGCGATGGAATGCATCGGTTGAGTGTATGAATTTACGTATTCATGCGCGTATGTATGTATGTACTATGTATAAATACATATATACATGTGTATACATGTATCCTAAACCACACATGCACATACACAATATAAAGAGAGAGAGAGAGAGAGAGAGAGTGTGTGTGTGTATGCATGTATGTATGATGTATGTATCTATATATATATATATATATATATATATATATATAGATATATATATATTAAAATATATATATATATATATATTATATATATATATATATATATATATGCATATAATATATATATATGTATATATATATATATATATATATATATATATATATATATATAGATATATATATATATATATATATATATATATATATATATATATATATATATATATATATATATATATATATATATATATATATATATATATATATATATATATAATATATATATATATATATATATATATTATATATATATATATCACACATACATCCAATATATATATAAATATACATAATGTGTGTGTATGTAATATGTGTGTGTATATATATATATATATATATATATATATATATATATATATATATATATAATAATATATATACAAGATAATCATCTGTTGAGAAAAGGAGATTATTTATTTGCATTGTTGAATATATCTTTGCTGAATCATCGTGTGTCGAAGCGCGCGCTGATCAAGACAAACATAATCTAAAGACCACAGTACTATAAACTGTTGAGAATTAAATTGGTCTAAACCTCAGGAAAATCTTAAAAATGAAGCTCACGAAATAACTAGGATATTATCAAAGCAGGAAAATGAATGCAACTAATGGATGTTTGACAACTGCTGGAAAAATAAAGCTTCACTGTCACACAATTTGATATTTACTCTGATGGGAAATCAAGACAACTGGAACTGATGGAAATCTGTCCCGTGCGCACCAAAACTGAAGCCCAGTTGTAGATGATAAAAGTTTCAAAGAAAATCATTCAAGGGTTTTTTTTTTTTGTTGTTGTTGCTTTTTTTTGGCTGAAGCACAGTAAATTTGTTTTTAACTCTTGGGAGATGGGGGACGTGGGGGCGGGGGTTAGCTTTTTGAGTGGAGATGGGGGGGGGGGGGGCGGGGCTTAGCGGTTTGGGGGGTGGGGTGATGAGGGTGGAGAGAAACGTTTTGCAGTAACATGGGTGACGCTTTGGAATTTTCGTTTCACCGAAAATGGCCTCATTGTGTTGATCATTTCGAGTCCTGCCTTCAGAATCATTAAAATATTCCAGTGAAAATTTTCGGAGAAGAATAGTATTACCAGCGATGAGTCTTTCCCCCGACACTTCGCGTTCTACTAAGGGCTCTTGTAATAAACGATACGTGGGCAAAAATGGATTTGATTTGGCGATCAGCGTCGAGGTATGGCATGGAAACACTCAAATCTTCAGCCCACTCGTAGCTGCCAAGAAGTGTAAGTGGTTCCAGAACCCACTTAGATGGTTCAGCGTTTCTGTCTACACGAGCAGTTTCCCAGCACAGGTTCGCTATCGGGCTTCGAAACAATATTTGGCCAAGTATCGTGTGTGTGTGTGTGTGTGTGTGTATCTTAGTTTTAACAGACCACTGAACAGCTCTCCTAAGGCTGGCCGGTAGGATTAGATATTTTTATGTGGCTAGGAACCAATAGGTCATCTAGCAACGGGACCTACAGCTTATTGTAGGATCCGAACCACATTATATTGAGAAATGAATTTCTATCACCAGAAATAAATTTCTCTGATTCCGCGTCGGCCGAGCCGAGATTCGAACTCCGGACCACCGGATTGGTAGCCGAGCGCGAAAACCACTCGTCCAACGCGGAACTAGGTATCGTGTAAAAGAGACCTAAGCACACTGCATAACTATTTGTAAAGCAATAATGTGAGAATTATCCTTCTCCAAAAATGTCTTAACACCTTCGATAATCACTTCCTAATTTTTTATGGCCAATCACTACACCTGAAAACATCCCAAACGAATCTCTTTCCTAGCAGTAAATTTCTCTGCTGACGACGTAATTACGAGGTAATTAAAAGCTATGATGTAATTCTCTGGCGTATTCGGGTCATTACTTCGTGTTAAGGTAATTCTATAGACCTGCTTCTGACCTTCTTTCTAATATGCTCTGAAGAAAAGATTTTTTACTGTCATTATTCTGATGTGTATGAATGATTTGTTGCAATGTTTTAGGTAATGCCCGTGTATATGTATGTATGTATGTATCTATGTATGTATGTATGTGTATGTATATATGTATCTATGTATGTATATATGTATGTAATATATATATATATAATATATATATATAGATATATATATATATGTGTGTGTGGTGTGTGTGTGTGTTTGTGTGTGTATGTATGAATGAGTATATATATATATATATATATATATATATATATATATATATATATATATATATATATATATATATATATATATATATATATCTATATATATATATATATATATATATATACGATTTGTTGCAATTTTTAGGTAATGCGACCTTTTATATATATTTGTACGATTTATTGCACTTTTATAAAATGCTCATTATATATATATATATATATATATATATATATATATATATATAGTATATATATATATATATATATATATATATATATATATATATATTATATATATATATATATACACATATATATATATATATATATATATATATATATATGAATAATTATCACATCGAACCGTGATCCATTTATATATCAATTCAAGCTACAAATGTCCTTTAATATCTAAATTCACTTTACCTCCCAAATGATATATTTTCATATATGTACCGAAGGGGAATTTTTTTTAATTGATAATAATTTCGTCCCCCATGGGATCGAACCACCGTCCAAGTGGACGGGGACGAAATCAGGACAGTCAGTGACGCTATCCAATCAGCCAACAGAGACGCTATAAGTTCATATCGATTCTGACCTTACAAATCACCTCGATCTGGCGCTTTCGTAATTAGAATCGATATGAAACCCCGTCTACCATGTTGGCCAATTCGAGCGTTTGACAGCACGTAGCCTTTTGTTATGAATAATTATCACATCGATGTGATAATTATTCATAACAAAAGGCTACGTGCTGTCAAACGCTCGAATTGGCCAACATGGTAGACGGGGTTTCATATCGATTCTAATTACGAAAGCGCCCAGATCGAGGGTGATTTGTAAGGTCAGAATCGATATGAACTTATAGCGTCTCTGTTGGCTGATTGGATAGCGTCACTGACTGTCCTGATTTCGTCCCCGTCCACTTGGACGGTGGTTCGATCCCATGGGGGGACGAAATTATTATCAATTAAAAAAAATTCCCCTTCGGTACATATATAAAAATATATCATTTGGGATGGTAAAGTGAATTTAGATATTAAAGGACATTTGTAGCTTGAATTGATATATATATATATATATATTATATACAATATTTTACGTAATGCAAGTTCATATTTATGCTGCCGCCACTATTCGTAATACTTACACTACAATACAATTACTAATTTCGAATGAATCATTAATTATACTCATTAGTGAACTAACGAAATTCATTCTCTTAATAACAATAACAGACAAAAATTTGGGGTATTAAAACAGGGAATTAATCTACTCTTTACTTAAATGCGACGCTGCTGCATAAGAAATCAAGTGTGATCTTTATAAAGATTAAAAAAAAACAAATAAATAAAAATTGTTATACATCGCCCGTGCAGCCAAAAGTACAATAATCCACTCGAGTGATTAATGATTCTATTTACCGAACACGTTACTAAAAACTAATGGCGCCATTAACACTGTGGTCATTGATAACAAATTAAATTGCTAAAATAATTCACTCTAATTACAAGAGAAAATATATCTTCATATATGATTTAATAGAATTTGTATTTTACAAGCGAAATAATGACGACTCTCAGACTCAAGTCTATATTGTAGAGACTGAATCTGTTGATTGCTAATAATATCAAACAAGATACCATTATGAAAGTCTAAAACCATAAGCATTTATGAAGACAGAATATTAATAAAAATTAAAATAATAATGATAATAACAATAATACCAATAATAATAATAATGATAATAATAACAATAATAACATAACTTTTAATAAAACATGTTTAAAAGAGGGTTTACTTCCAGCATACAATAATAACAATAATAATAATAATAATGATAATAATAATATTAATAATAATAATAACAATACTTATAATAAAACATGTTTAAAAGAGGCTTTACTTCCAGCATACTATAACAATAATAATAATATTGATAATAATAACAGAATAAAGTAAAATAATATATAGAAATTATGCCAAGGGCCAAGCGCTGAGATATATGAGGTCATTCTACGCTAAAAACGGAAACTGAGAATAAGAAGGACTGAAAGGTGTAACTAGAGGAAGACCTCGCAGTCGCACTATGAATCAATTGTTAGAGAGGGTGGAAAGTGAGACGGAAGGAAGAGAATATGAATGGAGGTACAGTAAAATGAATGGAAGGGGGTTACAATAAGGAGCCGAAGGTACGCTGCAAAGAACCTTAACCTACAGTGTACCGCATGAGGTGTACTGACGGCACTATCCCCACCCTGGCCCCCCTACGGAGAATAATAATGATAGCAAGGCACTGAGAAAGATATAGTTGTGATTGAGTTATGCATACTTCATTATAGAAATTAGGCAAACAATAATGTATACAGACAGGAGTATTTAATCCCTGTTAAAAGTGACTAAAACGTCTAAATATGAAAAATAAAATGTTTCATGACTTAAGCCAATACTTTTTAATAATAAAGAATTGAATGGTTACATTTCCTACATCAAGATTTTCTCACGTCGATCCAACTCAAGAAGAATCAACACGATTCATGATTCGTCTTGATTCGCCCCACTAATTTCAACGTATAACCGTTTACAACAAAAGAGAATCGAATCGATTTAATTCATGAAGAATCAACATGATTCATGAACGATTCATCATTCGTCTTGATTCGCCACACTAATTTCTTTGTGACCGTTTTCACCAAGCGAATCGAGTCAATTCAAACCTTGCCGATTCGCTTGGTGTAAACGTTTGCATTGAATCAGTGTGGCGAAACGAGACGAATCATGAATCGCGTTGATTCTTCTTGAATTGAATCGATTCTATTCGGTTGGTGTAAACGGTTGCATTGAAATTAGTGTGGCGAATCGAGACGAATCATGAATCGTGTTCGATTCGCTTGGTGTAAACTGTTATACATTGAAATTAGTGTGGCGAATTATGACGAATCATGAATCGTGCTGATTCTTCTTGAATAGATTCGATTCGCTTGGTGTAAACGGTTATACATTGAAATTAGTGGGGCGAATCAAGACGAATCATGATTCGTGTTGATTCTTCTTGAATTGAATCTATTCGATTCGCTTGGTGTAAATGTAGCCTTAGAATTAATATTAAATTATGTTTTACTTATACTGATTCTCCAGCCGTTGAGAGTCAGCGTTGTCTTAAAATGGTGTCAATAATGACAAATAATGAATCACTGACATTATAATCGAAGTCCAGACTGCGTTAAAATATACAAGTAAAAATTACGCCGAAGTAACTTCGCCGCAATTAACTTTTCTGTACAGCTTATAATGCTATATGAAATTTTCAGCCATAGCCCATAAAACTAAGGCACGGTGGTGGTCCTGTGTTGGTACCTATAGTGGCTACCTTTAACCTTCAATAAAATTAAAACTACTGAGGCTAGAGGGCTGCAATCTGGTACGTTTGATGATTGAAGGGTGGGCGATCAACATATCAATTTGCAGCCCTCTAGCCTCAGTAGTTTTCAGATCTGAGGGCGGACGGAGAGACAAAGCCGGCGCAATAGTTTTCTTTTACAGAAAACTAAAATGACCAACATTAACTTGAGCATATTACTTCAAGCACGATAACCTGTGGTTGCTCAAAATACTTCAGCAACAACAAATATTCATTTTCTTAAAGAACTACTGATATGGAACAAAACCCAGTCTCCGTGTTAAATTGACATCAATTAATATTCATTATAATATTATCTATAACGCATTTTGTACTGCAAACATGCAAACCTTTGCTTCTTAAATAATTTTTTCCATAATTAGTTTTTACGGAACTATTTTTAATATTCCAAATCAGTTTTGTGAAAGAAATTTTTTTAGAAAAAAAACTACCTTATCCCAATTTATTCCAAATCTGAAGGTCGTTTTATTACAAAATACATCTTATAAAGTCTTTGTCTCTTGAGAAAAATAACCTACTCCCTTATCCAAATTTATCCCAAACCTAAAGATCATTGTCTTACAAAACTAATTGTATGGCTTCAAATAAATTTTGTAAAGCACTTTTCTTTTGAAATAAAAAAAACTTTATCTCAATTTGTCCCAATTTCCCTCTCGGGTCTCGTGTACGCTTTTTACCCTCTCTCTCTCTCTCTCTCTCTCTCTCTCTCTTCCTCTCTCTCTCTCTCTCTGCATAAACTTCTCACTCAGACAAAGCAGTCGTACTTTTGTGGCAAATTTGCCAACTTACTTCGAGAGCCCGTGATCCCTCCCTCCCTCCCTCCCCCTTCTACTCCCCCCCCCTTCTCTCTCTCTCACTCTCTTTCTCTCTTTCTCTCCTCGTTGGAGTAAGACTCTTTCACAAAGTTGGTCATTTTCAATTAAGATACTAAGAGCCTTTTTTCCTCTCTTTCTCTCTCTCTCTCTCTCTCTCTCTCTCTCTCTCTTTCTGCTCCTTCTTATCTTAAAACCGGAGGGAGAGAGAGAGAGAGAGAGAGAGAGAGAGAGAGAATGGTGTTGGAGAATACTTCGTTAATACAGTTTTATTTCTGGGTGAGAGGTTTTCGGAGAGAAGACCGTGTGAATGGATGCAAGTCTTTGACATAATCAGACTCCAATTAATGTGTGTGTGTGTGTGTGTGTGTGTTCTCTGTTATATTGTTACGTTCCTCTCATTCATGCTTGTGAAGATTTTTTGTTGAGAGAGGAGAGAGAGAGAGAGAGAGAGAGAGAGAGAGAGAGAGAGAATAGAGGTCACTCGAAACCAGTATACAGATGTTGCAATGAAAAGGAAAGCAAAAAAAGATGAAACCGACGAACCAGTAAGATAGAATAGCTTTTAATAATTTACTCTTCCAAATATGTGTAATTGACTCTTGATGTAAAGATAATGTAATTTCCTTACGATCCTTCAGCTGAACAAGAAAAATTATGAGACGTATATCACATAGAAGAAATTGGAATAAATTATTTGTTACAATTCTTATTAGAAGTCTTCCATTCTGCAACATCCTTTATTTCCAAATGCTTTCAGGCTTATTAAGCAAACGCAAACACTTTTACTTGTGTCTTTCTTTGCCTTTCTTTGCCAACATCTTTCGACACTTCTGAAATGTCCTCTTAGTTCTTGTAGCATTTTCCGACACAAAAAAGACCTTGGTCTTTCTTTTTATTTATTTTTTTTTACAGCTTTTCATAACCTCAAGGAAGCCTGCACGTCTTTTCACATCTTTGTACTAGATCTCCATGGCTCCGTGAGAATGAGGTACGAATAATGTGAATGTTAATGTGAATGTTTTTCTTAGAAGGACTTAGGCCTAATTTAACAACGGGTATGCAAGACTGCCTCTGGTATCTGGTCCCTTTTCCACGCACTACAGATAGAAAGCGTTCGCATTTTCGCTTACGCGGGGAGTAAGCCTGCTAACTACTTTGTTTTTTTTGTTGTTGTTGGGTGGGTAAGAAAGCCTAAAAAGGTCTTAAAAAAGGTGTTCCTCGGTGAGTTAAAGATACAGAAATTTTAAGATTAGATATTTATGATTTATTTGTTAAAAGAAATCGGAGTTTCCGGGTTTTTATGTCATATAATACCTTAGAGGATATAACAAAATGCTCCTTTTATCAGTGTCTATACTTGAGATCGTCTTATAATTCCTATCCACTACAATACATTATAAGTTTATCTGTAGTTCACTTGAATATCATTTTCCTTTACTTTTATACAATGCTGGGTGTAATTAACCATTAATGACTTATTCATTGGACAACAACGATGCATGCAATTAAGACTTCCGGGTTGGGAAAAGATACTAATATATGTTATTTCACGTAGGTTTTCCGCTTAATAATAAATATTTTCCATATTAATGTCCAGCGTATATCTGTGGAGTCAACTGTACCGATTCTTGTATAAACTGGAAAGTTTGTTATATTTTGTCCTAATGACTTTAATACCGAGTCTGCCTAAAAACATAAATATAAAATATGAGCAATTATTCAGCCATCTTTACGAATCGAGTAGACATTAT
>NC_087209.1:18645851-18663351 GCF_015104395.2 Macrobrachium nipponense | reverse complement strand
AGAATGAAACCCCATTATAAACCATCTTAGGGGTCACCACTATAACCCTCCCAAGATTCATGCCCATCGGACGAGCCGTTTGGCCTGACTGAATGACAGACGGACGGACAGACATAACGCCCATTATAGTAAGATAATAACAATAATAATAAAATGGGTTCACCCATTCCTTGAAAGCTGAAGGATAAAGAAAAGATTAGAATATACAATTTAGGACAAAGGCCAAGCCCTGAGACCTATGAAGTCATTCAGCGCCAAGAGGAAAATTGAGAGTGAAATGTTTTAGAAGTCTAACAAGAGGAAAACCTCAAAGCAGTTCCACTCAGGAACAATCGTTAGAAGAGGGTGGAAAGTAAGATGGAAGAAAAAAAATATGGACGGAGGTACAGTAATAGGAATGAAGGGGGTGACATCTAGGGGCCGAAGGGACGCTGCAGAGCCTTAAGTAATGCCTACAGTGCACCGCGCGTGAGGTAAACTGACGGGCCGAATGATAAATGTTGAAATGACCCAACAATTTTACTGGAAACATATCATCATTTTAATTTGAGTTAGCTTATTGTGATTGTGAGTAATAATAGTTAAACATGGCGAAAAATTATTAAAAACTGTTTAAAAAAATGCGTCGAAGAAACAGAGTTTTCTGTAAGCGTGTTATGCTATACGAAACTCTCAACCGCGGCTCATGTGGTACTTTCAGCCACAGCCCAGAGGTGGCCTCTGTTGTTAGACGCACGATCATGGCTAACTTTAACCTTAAATAAAATAAAAACTACTGAGGCTAGAGAGCTGCAATTTGGTAGGTTTGATGATTGGAGGGTGGATGGTCAACATACCAATTTACAGCCCTCTAGCCACAGTAGTTTTTAAGATCTGAGGGCGGACAGAAAAAGTGCGGACGGACAGACAAACAGCCATCTCAATAGATCTCTTTTACAGAAAACTAAAGAGTAAACATTTTGAATACGAGCCATGAAAACAATGAAAGCTTCAATACCAAACATCCCGTTCTATTTCTGAAAGAAAAAAATGCGAAAGAAAAACATGTGACTGTTACAGGAGTCAAAGACGCATCGGTTTCGGGTACAGAAATTGGCAACTGAAGTCTCACTGTAAACCCCCTAGGGGAATTAAAGAGAGAGAGAGAGAGAGAGAGAGAGAGAGAGAGAGAGAGAGAGAGAGAGAGAGAGAGGAAACACTGGTAAAAGTTTTTCGCTTTGTAACTGTCACTCACTGATTCTGATTCTGATTCTTCTTCTTTTCTTCTCCCCACACCTCCTCCTTCATCTGCTTCTCTTCTTTCTTCTTCTCCTCCTCCTCCCCCACCTCCTCTTCCTCCTTCTTATGTTCTTCTTCTCCCCACACCTCCTCCTGCTCCTCCTCCTCCTCCCTCTTCGGCTTCTTCTTCTTCTTCTCCCCACACCACCTCCTCCTCATCCTTCCTTCCTTTCCTTCTTTGCTTTTCCCTCCCCTCTTTTCCTCCTCCTCCCCCCAACCTCTCCTCCTCCTCCTCCTCCTTATCCTTCTTCTCTTCCCTACACCTCCTCCTCCTCCTCATCCTTCTGCTTTTCCTCCTTCTCCCCAACCTCCTCCTCCTCCTCCTTATCCTTCTTCTCTTCCCTACACCTCCTCCTCCTCCTCATCCTTCTGCTTTTCCTCCTTCTCCCCAACCTCCCCTAACCATCCTTTTTCCTTCATCCTCCCCTTTCCTCCTTATCCTTTCTTCCCTCTTCCTACACTCCATCCTCCTCCTCCTCCTTCCTCCTCCTCCTCCTTCTCCCCTCCTCCTCCTCCTCCTTTTCGTTGGTCTTCCTTTGTTTTGCTTTTATGAGGAAGAATATTTGGTCTACCGGTCATTGGTTTTGTCAAGGGGGATTCCAGACCTATTGTTTTGTAGAGGCATCGTTAGCGTGTGTCCCTTTGTTGCTGTTGTTGTTGTTGTTTTTGTTGTTGCTCTTCTTTGCCCGTTTGGTTGTTTTTCTTTGCTCTGTCAGCGTTTTTCTTGACCATTGTTTGCGGCCTTTGCCTTTGTTTTGCCTGGTTTTCCTTTGCGTTCTCTTTACTCTGTTGTATTTACTTCTTTATGTTTCAGTATTTGTCATTCTTTCATTGTTTTATCTTTGTTTTTATATCTTTTATATAAACAAAGCCACCTGGGAATCTATTTCAGTGGAGCTAACTTATCAAACGGTCGATTAACGTTTTCCCAAAAGATGAGGGAAACGGGTTTTTTTTTTTTGTTTTTTTTTATACACAGCCTCGGACATAAAAGCCGTGGGGAACAGCCAATACTTTTAAGAGAAATTACTGACATTCATAAAAAAAAACACCAAAAAAAAACAAAACAAAAACAAAAACAAAAAACTGTGCCACTGAAAAGAAAGCTTTTGTGGTCACAATTTAATAAATAAATTCCACTGTCTTCCGATAAAAACGAAGATATTTCCAAATGGTTTGCATACTTCTCACACATTTCGAAACACTTTTGGAAGTATTTTGGGTTGGGAAAATCACGGTAGGGTTGTGTGCTCATTGATTTGTTTTGCCATTTGACCTGGCGCCACAGCTTCAAAGTCGACAGCTTGAATCCACAAGAAGTTAACTGCGTATATATATATATATATATATATATATATATATATATATATATATATATATATATAGTTTAAAATATATAAATGTGTGTGTGTGTGTGTGTGTGTGTGTGTGTGTGTGTGTGTGTGCATATATATATATATATACCCAATATATATAATATATATAATATATATCATATAATATATATATATATATATGTGTGTGTGTGTGTGTTTGGTGTGTGTTTGTTTGTGTGGGTGTGTATATATATATATATATATATATATATATATATATATATATATATATATATATGTGTGTGTGTGTATATATATATATATATATATATATATATATATATATACAATATATATATATATATATACAGTATATATATATATTCTATATATATATTATATATATATATATATATATATACCTTTATGCTCTAAAAAAAATTCAATATAGAGCGAGACTTTACGACAAAAAACTTATAAATTAATTTCAGAAAATGAAAGAAAATCACGAAATCATATTTTCTAAAAAAAATGAAAATAAAAAGTAAAAAATCTCCAAGAAGAAATACAGCTAAACAAAGCACTAACAAACCACCACGTTCTATGCAACAAAAGTTAACACAAGACTCCGTTCCCTGAAAGAAAAAAACAAACAAACAAACAAACACGCGCAAAAAATTCAGTCTGCACAAATAAACAAAAAAAAAGTTAATTATTCCATACCCGCAAGCAAGTTCTGGCCAGAATGGAACCTTTGCAAATTCGGAGGGAAAGATTCGCCCCGGGCCAGAAAGTAATTTGAGATTCCCGACGGGAAATAGCTTGCGAAAGATCATCGCAGACTTTCAAATATCCGGGACGGCGAAAAAATGACACGAAATGTAATCTGGGGAAAGAAAAAAAAAAAAGTTACATCAACACCAAATGGCGTCGAGAAAGTGATTCGCCGAAAGTTTCGGGGATGGGAATTGAGACCATAAACGGATGGCGTAATCCCCCCCACCCCCCCCCCCCCCCCCCCCCCCCCCCCCCCCCCCCACCCCCCCCCCCCCCCCCCCCCCCCCCCCCCCGACAAAATTGGGTCTCATAATGATATTTTATACAGAATGACATCGCTGAAATATCTAAAGGAACCGACAAATAAGATAAACGATTTGAGCTCACTAAATCATGAGCAGTTTCAATTCGTGATATAAATTACCCTTGATGTCGTTTTATAATTATTTTTTACTATATATATAGTATCATTATTATATTATCACTATTATTATTATTATTATTATTATTATTATCGACTGATTGATAAATTTAAGAAATTTGGCTATTAGGTCAATGCACTGTACAGCTTTAGCCATTGATGTCGATAATAAATAATTCTAATAATAATATAACTATTATATTGATTAATTCATGATTATTATTATTATTATTATTATTATTATTATTATTATTATTAATCGACTGATTTATAAAAATTTGTCTGCACGGCACCTTCAGTCATTTGGCGCCTAAAGTGAAAAAAGAGAGAACAAGATGAAAGAAAGGAAGTGGGAACAGCGGTAAAGAACAGAATAAGGTTAATTAAAAAGTGAGAACAGTTGGGGACCGAAGGAACACTTAACAACCACCTTCCGTAATGCCTACAGTACATTACAAGAGGTGCACTAACGCCGCTACCCCACTACTAGGCAGTTCCTCGTTGGACGAGCGGTTTTCGCGCTCGGCTATCAATCAGGTGGTCCGAAGTTCGATTCTCGGCTCGGCCAACACGGAATCGGAGGAATTTATTTCTGGTGATAGAATTTAAGCTGTAGGTCCCGTTGCTAGGTGACGTAAAAATATCCAATCCTTCGGGCCAGCCCTAGGAGAGCTGTTAATCAGATCAGTGGTCTGGTAAAACTAAGGTATAATTAACCACTATTAGGCAGTACTAATAATGTTATTAAGCCTTCCGTTATATTTCCGCAGTAAGGTAGAAAGGAAATTCATAATAAGGAAATTTACGGAAAGAAAATTTAGCATAAATAAATGACAAACACTTGGCGAGCGGCTAAAGAAGCAATCTCGAGCTACAACCTGTTAGCATAACTGGCTCAAGTGCAAAGTGAAATTCAATAGTCTGCCGGCGCACATTGATCACCGCTTCAGCAGTGAAGAGAGTGCACTATTTTCATTTAATAAGTGCCGGCGCACTTTATACTGGCACATGTACCCCTTCAGAATTCAAACAAGTGGATAAAAGGTAAGGCGCCGAAAGTTGCTGGACTTGTGCCTCACCTGAGATTGGATCAGAGGGGGCAAAAGTCTAATGTGAAGTCTAACATTAAATCTATAGCGTTATCAGGCTATAACAGATGGCTCAAATCTCACGCCAGACAGCCGCTGTCTGAAGTTTAGTATAAATGTCTGTGGTTTTGGTTTGTATGGTGCTTTTACGTTGCATGGAACCAGTGGTTATTCAGCAACGGGACCAACTGCTTTACGTGACTTCCGAACCACGTCAAGAGTGAACTTCTATCACCAGAAATACACATCTCTCACTCCTCAATGGAATGGCCGAGAATCGAACCCGCGACCACCGAGGTGGGACGCCAATACCATACCAACCACGCCACTGAGGCCCTTAAATGTTTGTGGGGTTCATTACACTATCATAAAAAATATAAAAGAATTTACATAAAAGCATATGAAAGAATTTATGTAAATGATTGCGGGATTTACAAAACACTTCAGTTGGTGGTGGCTGCATGGTGCTTGCAATCAATACTGCTTCATCAAAAATTTGAATGAAACTTCAGTCAATGTTCGAAGGATCTATATAACAATACCAGCTGATGGTGATCGTGTTTCTTGTAATATATGCTACATGAACTACCAAGTATATGCTGTTGCATACTTGAAGAATATACTTCAGTGTTAGAACAGATATCATGAAGATGATGATAACTATGACTATTAATATTCATGTTATTATTATCCTTATAAAGCAAACAAGACAACAGAACATTTAAAATTATCGTCTCTCATTTATTTACGAACTGTTACAAACTTGAAGAACATACTTCAGTGTTAGAACAAATATCATGAAGATGATGATAACTAGACTATTAATATCCATATTATTATTATCCTTATAAAGCAAACAAGAAAACAGAACATTTAAAATTATCATCTCTCATTTATTTAAGCAACGTTGAATACTTGAAGAGCATACTTCAGTGTTAGAACAGATGTCATGAAAATGATGATAACAATGACTATCAACATTAATAACATTATTATTCCTGAAAAGTTTTATATAAAGAATAAAAGTACAATTTATGCAAACCAACCGATTGCAAAAATAAACGAAGGTGAGCCCACGGAAAAAGCCAATCAGCCGATGCAAAAGCCAATAAGGACGAGATTACAGTTCTGAAAGATAGCGGAATGACCCTTCCTGGAGGCCAACAGACGACCCCGAGACATCGGACAGATCAATAACGCTAGTGTACTAATTTATCGCTGGGAGACGTATTATTTATTCATGTGAAATGCAACTCCTTCTTTTGGTACGGTTTTTTTTTTTTTTTTCATCTTTTTTGTCATTTTCCTTCCGACTTGTAATTTCTCTGCATTGTCTGTTTTTTTTTTTTCTTTCTTTTTTTACGTGACCAGAAATGTATAATTTAGTTTTAGCGGCGCCAGTATGAATTGCTGGACATTTGCTGGGATCGTTCACGCAACCTTGAACATCTAACATCCCAACACACTGAAAGTAAGTGCGATTTAAAGATTGCTATGCTTCCCTCTCGTTCATGTCGACAAATTACAATACTCATCTAAAAGAATTCCCTGAGTGTTATCTGCGTTTATTAGTTCAGGAAGGGTTCTTCCACATCTGACTCTATTTTCTCCAACTGGAATAGGAATATAAATTTTAGACCAAATGCCGAGCCCTGGGACCCATGAGGTCATTCAGGCTGAAACGGACCTGACAGTACAGAAGGTTTTAAAGGTGTAACAGGAGGAAAACATCACAGTCGCACTATGAAACAACTGTTACGAGAGGTTAGAAAGTAAGATGGATTATAGAGAATATGAACGGAGGTACAGTCAAAGGCATGAAAGGGGGTTGCAGCTAAGGGCCGAAGGGACGCTGCAAAGAGGTCTTAGGAAATGCCTACAATGCACCTCACGCCTCAAGTAATAACTTCAAATAGTAAAATCTTTAATTCCTTAATGGAATGAGACGACGCTCCAACTCTTCAACTGACACTTCCAGAGCCTTTACGGGCTGCTCTAGGAGCAAGAGCCCGTGCTGGCATAAAGCCAGCGAATTCATAACCAACCACCTTCCGGAACAGAGATGCTTACAAAGTACACTGAATTCATCAGATCTTATAGGACAGGTATTCAAATAATAGGCTCTAAATTCAAAAAACAAACACTATGATTCCTTTCAAACAGCAAATTAAAATAGATGAAGCATTATCACGTTTGACGACCCAATGATTGCAAGACGAAATGAGGATCTTTTCTTAAACAGCCTTAAGGAAATAGCAGCTAATAGTTAGATCATTTATAATATACTTAACTGGGCTTGCAGTTTTAATATGGAAAAAACTAATTCGTTTTACTGGTAGATTTAGCAAATGCCAAGATTTCAAATAATGGAAGAGCACTGTTTTAAGTTAAGTATGCCTTAGTCAAACAGCCTTAGGGAAATATTAGCCAATATAGTTAAATAATTTGTAATCTACTTAACTGAATTTGCAGAGTTAATAGAAAAAAAATTAACTCGGTTTACTGGTAGTTGTAGTAAATGCCAAGTTTTCAAATACGGAAACATCAGTCTTAAGTTAAGTATTTCTTAGTTTAACCAGACTACTGAGCTGATTAACAGCTCTCCTAGGGCTGGCCCAAAGGATTAGCTATTTTTTTTTTATTTTACGTAGCTAGGAAGGATTAGTAATTTTTTTTTACGTGGCAAGGAACCAATTGGTTTCTTAGCAACGGAACCTACAGTTTATTGTAGGATCCGAACCGCAATATATCGGGAAATGATATTCTAATCACCAGAAATATATTGTTCTGATTCCTCACTGGCGGCCGTTGGAAGCGAACTCGTGCTACCAGATTGAAAGTCGAGTGTACGGAACCCACTCGTCCAGCGATGAACGACAGCATTAAGTGGTAATGTAAAGCCGCGTCCAGTCTTAAAAAGGCTAAAATAGCACTCAGCCCTAAATAAGCTAAAGTAGAGTAAAGTCTTCAGTTAGACGAAACAGTATTTTCCAGGGTAAGCTGAATTAGTTCTTAAGTTGTAGGAGAATTTGAATAGCACTTGAGCATGTTAAAAAAAGCACTTGAAATTATGGTACAAATCCCTGTAACTTAATTGACAAGATATCACAATAATTCTGCAAAAGCAAGGTATGATTAATTAATAAATATTTCTTACTGGTGAGTAAACTAAAATAGGAAACAAGATAGGCAGAAATAAGGAAAAAGAGGAGGAGGAGGAGGAGGAGGAGGAGGAAGGGAGACTGGGGGGGCAGGAGGAGGGATGGTAAGGGGGGTTGGTTAACAGAGGGCTGAACTCTCCTAATCGTACTCCTGATGCCGGATAATGATTTGTAAATACGCAATAAGCCCAAGTATCTCATTAAAGCGTAAATTTATATATATATATATATATATATATATATATATTATATATATATATATATATATATATATATATATATATATATATAGATATATATATATATATATATATATATATATATATATATATATGATATATGATATGTATATTTCATATACATCATTTTATATAAAGTCTCAAAACAAATGGCAAGAATTGGGAAGCACGAATATATACTAAAACACTACTTTTATAAGAAGGAAAAAAATTTTCGACAAACATCCGCCAAAAAAAAACTGATAAAATTATGAAATTCACGAGGACCAAAATCCCAAAATCTACGCGCTCAGACATAAGCCCCAGCAAAATAGCCTAAATTCAAGCACTGAATTTTTTCTACAAAAAACGAAAGTAACTCTTGTTTTATATACTCAGCCTTTAGTTCCTGTGTTTGTGTGGGGAGAGAGAGAAAGAGAGTTGAGAGAGAGAGAGAGAGAGAGAGAGAGGAGCAAACCATCACTTAATACACTCAGCATTTGCCTCCAGAGAGAGAAAGAGGGGGAGAGAGAGAAAAGCAACCATCACTTAATTAACACTCAGCATCTGCCTCCACAGAGAGAGAAGAGAGAGAGAGAGAAGAGAGAGAGGGAGGAGAGAGAGAGAGGGAAAGAAGAGAGAGAGGAGCAAATTGATTAATACAATCAATTATATTGAATTTATATATATTAATTAAATATATATATATATATATAATTATATAATTATATATATATATATTTTTATAGAGAGAGGAGAGAGACGAGGAGAGAGAGGAAAGCAAGTATTGCTTAATACACTCAGTCTTTGAATTTATATAATAATATTATATATATATATAATATTATATTATAAAAAAAAGAGATAGAGAGAGAGAGAGAGAGAGAGAGAGAGAGAGAGAGAATCTCGCGCAAAATTATGGTGTGGTTTCCAAATGGTAATGAGATGGGGGTTCTGAAAATGAAATGGGACAATTTTTGACATCTCATTGAGGGAAAAAATATCTCACAGGCGGGGAAAAAAATTACGTTATTTTCCCCCGATTAATAAGAGAGAGCCGATAGCCAATCATGGGGAAAAAATACGTTCTTTCCCATAAGGCCGGACAAACATCACCATCCTTATTACAATCTCTCTCTCTCTCTCTCTCTCTCTCTCTCTCTCTCGTAGGAACTGAAAGCAGAGTACATAACACAAGAGTTGCTTTCCCCATCTCTCTCTCTCTCTCTCTCTCTCTCAAGAACTAAATGACTAAACTGAATATGGAATTTAGGCCAAAGGCCAGGCACTGGGACCTATGAGGTCATTCAGCGCTGAAACGGAAATTGACAGTAAAAGGTTTGAAAGGTGTAACAGGAGGAAAACCTCAAAGCAGTTGCACTAAGAAAAAAGTGTTAGGAGAGGGTGGAAAGGAAGATGGAAAAAAAGACAATATGGAAGGAGGTACAGTAAAAGGAACGAAAGGCGGTGCAGCTAGGTCCGCAGGCACGCTGCAAATAACCTTCAGTAATACCTACATTGCACCGCATGAGGAGCACTGACGGCACTAACCCCCAACGGGATCAAGAACTAAAGGCCGAGCGTATATAACAACAGTTGCCTCTTCTCTCTCTCTCTCTCTCTCTCTCTCTCTCTCTCTCTCTCCAAACGCTAGGTATATAAAAAACAATAGTTCCTCTCTCTCTCTCTCTTTCTCTCCAAAGGTTAGGTATATAGAACAAGAGTTCCTCTCTCTCTCTCTCTCTCTCTCTCTCTCTCTCTCTCTCTCTCTGCAAAGGCTTGGTATAAAAAACAAGAGTACCTCTCTCTCTCTCTCTCTCTCTCTCAAAGCAGGAAAGATCAAAACATCCACATCGCTGAAAGGCTTTCTTCTCTCTCTCTCTGCACGTCAAGGGAAATTTTGCGCCAAAGACGGGGAAACTTTTCGTGGGTCTCCATTTGGGGAACCGGGCCCGAGTCGTCCCTCCCGGGGCATAAAAGTTGTCCGAAATTCGTCAAGTCGCGCAACAGCTAGTGAAGAAACACTTGCCAAGTTGCCATAAACATTGTTTATTATAAGAGCGCGTTATGCGAGTACCTAGGCGAGGTACGTGTATAAGCTCCAATGGCCACAAGAGACGACATAGCATGGATGGTTATAAGAGCATATCATACTTTCCGAGTTATATATATATATATATATATATACTATATATATATATAATATATAATATATATATAATACTATATATATACATATATATATATATATGTATATATATATATATATAATCAGAAATTAAATTGATTTACAAAGTAAAGCAAGCAAATGAAAGTATTTCTGAATTTAATGGTAATAAAGTATAAAGCATCTTTAAATTATGTCTGGTATACCACAACAATTCTGTCATCTCATTTTTGGAGTAAAACTGAAAAAAAATTTCGAGTTTTTTTTTTGAAAACAGTATTTTGATAAAGGAAATTTTCAAGTTTACTCTGTGATATTCTTTAGGAGTTGAAAGGTTTTATGTTCGAGACCTATATATGTTATAATACTATATAAGAATATCACTACGTAAAGTATATATCTATATACATTATATGTTTGTATGTGTATAACTAAATCACGAAAATAGGGAAAGTGATGAATATATAAATAAAGAAAAAATCCACGAAGGAAAGAGGAATGAAGCAGTACTGCTGCGACTTTTTCTCCTTTACTTAGCACGGTAAAGGACACGAAGTCGAAAGGCCTTGCACTACTACTCCGTCGTTTCTCTCTCCTTCGTGGATTGTCTTTATTTATATATTCATCACGTTCCATATTTTTCGTGATTCAGTTATACTCACACATATATAATGTAATATAAATACATATCTATATCACCATATATGTAAATGTAATATCAATACATATCTATATACATATAATATTTGTATATAGTATTATAACATATAAAGGTCTCGGACATAAAGCCTTTCAACCCCTGCAGAATATCACCGAGTAAACTTGAAAGTTTCCTTTATCAAAATACTTTTTTCAAAAAAAAAACCTCGCAAAATCTTTTTCAGTTTTACTCCAAAATTGAGATGACAGAATGGTTGTTGGCATGCCAGACAAAACAAAGATGTTTTATACTTTATTACAACTGAATTCGTAAATACTCTCATCTGTATACTCTGTAAATCAATTTAATTTCTTTGTATTAATATTTATGTCTCAATCACCTTCACTGTAATATTGTGAAGTTACAGAAAAATGAAAAGAAATAAAATTCTTCCAATCAATTTAAGTCCTGACCAAAGCCAACACTTGGTCAACCACTATCTTCTGAAGATTAATCACTGTTATATATGTACTTTAACGGAGCTGTTTTTAATGTGCCTAAGGAATCCTTAATTTTTACAAGTATCTAAATATTTAACTTCCCATTATATGCTTTGCTTTCGCGCCTCTTCATTCCACATCATCCAAGAATCCTGAATACAATCATTTATTTACTCAAAATCACCTACAAATCTGTGGCTTCCTTTCCCTCTGATCTATGAACGAAGCTCTATTGAACTGAACAGTTTCCTGATATCGCATTTAATCTAACCAGCGCCTTGAACGTTAAGGGAATGTAACTCAAGATCACTATATACAGTGAACTAAAGGCTGACTAATTAATATATCCAATCCACGCCCAATCAACTGACTGCCCTTTGGAGTGTGCCTAACCGAGGACCTTATGAGTGATGAAATCGTTTTACTAATTCCACCCAACGAACAAGATTTGAATGAGTGTGGGTTGAAGCCTCTCTGACCCATTATTATTTTCCAGTGGTAGAAACAATCAATCATTATGGTACCGTTGCCATGGAAGCTTACATAAACAAATAAACAAATCAATCTATATCCTTAGGTTAGATCTCTAGTTAATGGGTTTCAAGAATCTGACTGAAATATTATTTGGCTGTAAACTGCAGGACACAGATAAAAAGTAACACAATTCATCACATAAATTAAAGATATTACAGAATTCATCTAATGCAACCGAGAAGGTAACTAATTGTAAGCCCTTCTTAATAACAAGAGAGGGCTTGTTCGTTATAAATAATACAATAAAATGTACAAAAACTGAGGACAACCTGGTTTCAAAGGGAAACAAAACCATTCAGAATGATGCAGCTGAGTGCTCCTTTGACAGAAATAATCGTAAGGCGTTAATGCATAAGAAGTACCTTTAAAAGACGTCAAGAAAATCCATTACTTTAATCCCAGTCCCACACATCCCCTACGCTTTAATTGACTCATTAAACATTCACTAAAATCTTGAGGCAATAGAGCATCCATGAGTGGACAGAGCTTTCTCCTATTGCGATCAAGCAAGAAAAATAAACTGACGTTCATTAAGGTAAGAGAAAAGTAATTACATATTAATGATTTATTAAAACAATAGAAATTTGCTAACGCAATGCAAGGAATTTTCCGTTTGCATAAAATAAGGAAGCTTTCATAATCTACTGCAGGTAATTTAAACATTAAATTATAGGCTACTGATTATTTTTAATAATACAATTAACGACCCAAGAAATTGCTAGTATTTCAAAATCAAATTTCAAATATATCTTACTGATAGTTTTCTTATATCGATGTAATAAAATGAACAATCAATTTATTAACATTAGATGGTTGGTTAATGCATAACAAAATCAGATAAATAATATAGATAAAAATGATTAAGAAAAGATGTAGCGACATCATCTAGCAACTTGCTTAAATCACATTTCAACAGAAGCAACACAGCAACAACTTATCAAAATCAGAGATGATGCAAACCTCAAATATATCTAAATGAATAAGACAATTTTCCTCTTTTATTCGAAGCCTTAAGAATTCGTTTGAAGGAGAATCATACCGTTTAAGAGACGAGATAAGCCTCGCATTAAGTCAATGTGACTAAGTGATCTCATCAGACTCTAAACGCAGATCTACTTAAAGATTCTTTTCCTCTTCTTCTAGAATAGCAACAAGACAGCATCAGCATTTATCACAGATAAACATCAGTGCTGCTACAAGGCATGCATGGTAAAAGAAAAAAGAAAAATAAATAAAATGTGAAAAACGCTCCTCTTCACATAGCTTCAAAGGAGACAGTGGTTCCTTAATGGGCAAGATATAAACCACATTGTTGTTGTTGTTTGTTTGTTTGTATGGAGTTTTTACGTTGCATGGAACCAGTGGTTATTCAGCAACGGGACTAACGGCTTTACGTGACTTCCGAACCACGTCGAGTGTGAACTTCTATCACCAGAAATACACATCTCTGATCCCTCAATGGAATGCCCGAGAATCGAACTCCGGGCCACCGAGGTGGCATGCAAATACCATACCAACCACGCCACTGAGGCGCTTTAAACCACATTAATGTTTTAAATATATATTAGTCCCAACTATCGTTTAACACGGGATTCTCTATACTTTAGGAATAACTTGAAACAAAAAATGTATTAAGCTTGTCCTCGTTATTCCCACATAGAGTAAGGTAAATTCGATATTAAAAGATATTTGTGGCTTGATATCTGTGAATACAAAAGAGGTCAGGAGTGTATGACTGGAATAAATCATATATAATAAGTATTACATAGTAAATATATATATATATATATATATATATATATATATAATTATATATATCACTACTTTGGAGATATATAGATATATATATCTATATATAATATGTATCTAATATATCTATTTCTCTATCTATATATATCTATATATATATATATATCATATATAATAGTACTATATCATATTATGGGATATATATATATATATATATATATATTTGGGGGATATATATATATATATATATATATATATATATATATATGTATATATATTATTAATATATATATAATATATATATATATACTATACAGACACACGCACATATATATGTACACACGCACAAAAACAAGATTGGTCCAGAGTAGAATATGCAAAGTTACAGACACGTACATCCCCTCACTTCTGAAACAAGTACAAAGACAAACTCCAGCCAGGCAGAACATTTAGTAACAACCTCCGAACGACGCTTTCAAATACCGTCACGTAATAAGACTCGTGAAACTAGTAGAGGTTATTGTAACGCGTCAGTTTAAGTATAATTACAGGGGCGGAAAAAAATCAACTATAAACGTCAATGCCAGAAATATTATCGCGTTCGGGAGCCAGGCTAATTTCCTTTATGGTTATTAACTCGCAAAAACAAGTTTGGTGTCACAATAAACAAAATGAAATCTTGAAACTGCAATCACGCTACCGGTAATTTTCGCTCTCTTTTTTTCACCGTCGGTTTTAATGGAAATGTTTGGCAACGCAATAACTTCCGGTTTAACAACGCACAATTAAGGGCGGAATTACATAAAACAGTCCATAAAGACACCCGTGCATTGGGTACATATTATATATCAGTATGTTTTTCATACATATATATCTATCTCTCTATCTATATATATATATATATATATATATATATATATATATATATATATATATATATATATATATATATATATATATATTCTCTCACATTTAGTATATATATATAGTATATATATATAATATAATATATATGTATATATGTATACATAATATATACATTATATAGGGAACTAAACAATTCATTAGCACGCATTTCACAGAAACAACTTTCTGACTCACATCGGGATTGACCCCGGTCTGTCAAATGAAAGGCCAGGGCGTTACCAGTTGACCCACACAAGTCGTAAAAGATGTAAGTATGTATGTTATGTATGTATGTATGTATGTATGTTATGTACGCATATATATATATATCGAAATGAGCCTATAAAAACTCCAAAAGGTAGAACTTTAATGCTTATATGCCAGAGAACAACTGTCTCCCTCTACAGGCAAGTAAATATGCGCGCGCGCGCACAAACACGCACACACACACACACACATATATATAATATATATAAAACATTTTAATCTATGAATTAATTCCTCCATCATAAGGTTTGATACAAGATGAGCAAAGCTTCCGAATTTTCAGCAACTCTTTCAAGAGGTGTGGCTGCTGGCCCAGCACCCTTTATTACCTTGACCTGCCCCCAGAAAGAAACAAGTAGTACCCATTCACATCTGGGTGAAATCGTGGACCATGAACGATTGCCCCTGGCAAACGCGAGCCATGTGCTGCAATACTCACAATGCGCCCCAATTAGTTGATTGCATATTGTTTAAGGTGGGCAGTAGGACTGCCACATACTTGCGCCATAAAAATCTCTCTCTCTCTCTCTCCTCTCTTCTCTCTCTCTCTCTCTATATATATATATATATATATATATATATATATATATATATATATGTACGTATGTATATGTGTATGTGTATATGTATGTATGTATGTATTATATATATATATATATATATATATATATATGTATGCATGTATGTAAGTATTACATATATATAAATATATTTGTGTATATGTATGTATGCATAACTGAATAGGACACTGCTCCACAGAAGCATACGACAAAGTCACGGTTAAGTTCCTACTTAAATTTCTCCCTCAAAAAATAAATAACTATCCACAAAATCAGCCACCACAGCCAATCACAATATACTTATTATCGGCGCGATAAGCCCCGCCCTAAAAATCACTTGGCCCGTCAACTCGATCATATGAGCACTCTCTCGCCTCCTGGATATGATTCAAGACTCTTGCTATCCAACACCTCTTCAGCATTTTCTGATCAGTGCTTCCCAGAACTCCCTTTTCTTTTATAACTTACAAATTATACACATTTTCAATCACTCGTCCTCTAATCGCACAATGTGACTAAACCACCTCAAAACGCTAGTACCACATCGTCGTTATGTCTACGTATCTCACCAATTCAACCGTTCTAACTCTTTGTTCAGTTTCAATAACGTCCACCGTTCTCCTCTTGCAATGAAATATTTGCAATCTAACTGCACCTGTCACAACTAACCATCCGTAATGCATCCCAAGTCCAGCTTCCACACAAATAAACAAATAAATAAAAACACATTTGGTCTCACTACATAAGTAACGCACAAACTGCTTACTAAACCTTAGTCCTATATACTTCTCAACAGCGTAAACCGTGAATCAGCTTAGAAAAAAAAGCACAAAAAGAAACCCCATCCCATGAGGTTTTATGTCTATTAAATTAAATTACCTAAGAGAGCCGAGGAGAGAGAAGATAGAGAGAGAGAGAGAGAGAGAGAGAGAGAGAGAGAGGGCTCACGATACCCATAAATATTTTGTTCCATCCTGCGACCCATCAAAACAGCATTAATTAAAACGCTCAGTGCTCATCGTGACATTCGGGACTAATTGGGTATTCTTTTTTTCTTTAACCTGTTTTGTCAGCGATCATCAATTATTAATGCAGTTCATGATATAAAGTACGTAATTAAAATACCACCGGTCGTTTAGAATTTAATTTCGATACCCTAACTGTCGGTTCAAACAGGTCGTCAATATTGTGGAATTCCTTGAGCGATATTGATAAACATCGGGCGAGGGTAGGGGCTATTTTCGTGATAAAATAAGTCTTCAGGACATCATTGCTCTTAATATTAATTTAGTCAAATGAGAACGTAATCTAACAGAAGTGACTGTGTAATGCAAACAAAACCACCAGTCTATGCAAACAATCCAAATAAGTTTACCTACAAACAAGTGACATGCAGAGATAAGAGTAGTTCGCTGGGCCAGGCGTTGCACTTAACGACAGAGAGAAAACCTTCACACACCCACTTCCAACTACCGCCGTGGCAACACTGGTGGTGGTCCCTCCTAACGCCAGTGATGACATCGTTCCTTTGGGCTTGCCCTACACTTCCCCTCCCCCCTCCAACCAACATCCATCCCCTTCCTCCCTACTCCCGCCAATCCCCACCCCGGGGAAAGGGGTGAAGGGACACCCCGCCCTCTAACCCAACCCGAAAACACACACACGCGCGCGCTTAAAGAAAACGGAGTTAGAAGCCAAGAGATGGAATATATACAATATAAACACTTGATTTCCAGGGTATGGAAAGGTGCTGCTTTGCAAATGCGGCCCCAGTTTAAACACGAGATAAGCCCATGAATTTTTAAGGGCTTCGGCTTGCTCGCTGCTGGCCGCCGTCAAAATTAAAACGAGAGTTTTGTTCCCGTTTCCACTCCAGAGTCTGGTGACGTAATCTTACTATTTAAAGTTCTGTAAACTG
>NC_087209.1:18638351-18640851 GCF_015104395.2 Macrobrachium nipponense | reverse complement strand
CAAGCCGTACCTGTTAGCACATATAATAAAAAGTATTACCAGATTATTCAGTCGAACGAGTCCATAGCAACCAACCCATCCATATCCCGGCCCCCCTCCCCCTCCCTCCCACCGGGGCAAACAACCGTCCTCCCGGTTTACCACCCCCCCCCCCCCAACAAACAAACAAACTGCGTCACACAGGTATCCACAATAAGCCTTCATCCTTCTAATTTTACCTGGACGCCGAGAACCTCAAAATGAAACACTGAGACCCATCAAGCAACAGAAAGTGAGTGCTTACAGTCATCCCTTTGAAGGCCGTCTAATCCGGCTTAAGGACAGTCCATCAGGCGATTAATCTCAAACGCACATTAATTTGGCTTTGCATTCTGAGTCCTTAAAGGGAATAGAGTGGGAGATGCTTCCCAATAATCAGCCGTCTAATGAGTCCCCATTATGATAGATCGCATACATGGTTCGCTTCACGCTGGGAAGACAGGAAAGCATTTACGCACAAATATATATGTATATACACACACCACACACACCACACACACACACACCACAACACACACACACACATACTATATATATTATATATATATATATATATAATATATATATATTATATATATTATATATAATTATATATATCATATAGTTTGAGCTACACATGTCGTTTCATATCCAATTCGCCCTACTTCGGGAATATCACAAATGGGGACTTATATAATTGATAAACAATGCCAGGGAGATATATATATATATATATATATATATATATATATATATATATATATATATATATATATATATACATGCACACACCCACACACACACAGATACCTCGTTAGCAACTTACTAATAATGTTAAAAACCAGCTTTTTCGGAAACGAGGTTATCCTGGTCAGCACCCACCCCTTAATTTTAATGTACCTAATGGTTAACTATGCATGCACCCAATACCCATTTACATTCATTCAAGACAGTTTTATGTTTAACGTGTAAAAGTTAGAAATACTTATTGAAAAAAGGAATTTGGTTTTTGTTTATTTGGAAACTTAATCTTATTCCCATGAATCCACAAAAAATTGGAGGGTTTTTCAATTACAAGGACAAATTACAGGATTTCATGAAGTCCAATTACAAGGACAAATTACAGGTTTCAGAATCCAATATCATATATAAATTTGAATGCCCAAGATGTCTTGGTATTTATGTTGGTTCTTCACGGAGACTGTTACAAGTCCGTTATTACAGCCATTTGGGATTTAGTTATAGAACTCTGGGTCCAGAATCTCTAATCCCGAGTTTTATAATATAAGAATACATGCTAAGAGTTGTAAGGTTACTATCGAAAAGAAACATTTTTTCTATAATTGGCACAACAAAGCAAACTACCCATCTACCTACCTTGACTCATTGTTTATTAATTACCATTCACCTAGTTTTTAAACCCTCCAACACATCGTCATCTCCCTCTCTCACTCTGGCGTGAGGTTTACGTTTTGTATGCAGACCTTACCGGTTTTTTTAGTCAATCAGCTCTTTCCTTCTTTATGAATAGGTAGTTTTCTTCTCATTCCCTATTTTAACGTTCTGATTATTTTTTTTTTATTTTATTATAATTTTTAAGTTTATTTTAATGTTGAATTTCAATTGCAGACTGATGACGTGTTGGTGACAACATGAAACGTTTCTTAATAATACGTGTACATGACTGTCGTCTGATTGGACACTTCTTCCTTTATATTTATAATGTTCCTGATGTGAATATATATATATATAATATATATATATATATATATAGATATATATATATATATATATATATATATATATAAAGCATCACACAGGTGAAAAAACTTAGAGACTGGCTATAGGACATGACCGGTGTCGACTTTATTTCTAAGTCATTGATAAAGATCAATGTGATTACTATATATATATATATATATATATATATATATATATATATATATATATACATGCACACACACACACACACACATATATATATATATATATATATTCTATATATATATATATATATATACAACATCACCACAGGTGAGAAACTTTGAAACTTAGAGACTGCTATAGGACTGACCGGTTCGACTTTATTTCTAAAGTCATTGAAAAGATCAATGTGATCACATATATATAATATAATATATATATATAAACTATATAACTAGATATATTAATAATAATAATAATATAATATTATATATACTAATATATACATACATTAACCCTCTAGAGAATATCATCATACACTCATGGACAAAGGCGTTTATCTAGGCGAAACTCAGGCAAGGGGAGACTGACAGATACAAATAAACGAAAAACAGGTAAAGAGAAAGCAGATTAGAGTAAAAGGGGATGCCACTAAACTGACACAGATAAAGCTCTAATAAACAGGTAAACATGCAGAAATGAAGACAAGGAATAAACAAACAGAGAGATATATGCACATAACAACAGACAAGATCAGAAAAGTGCCAACCCTACCGGC
>NC_087209.1:18610004-18637851 GCF_015104395.2 Macrobrachium nipponense | reverse complement strand
TGCCAACCCTACCGGCAGACGATACAGACGAGAGTTAAACAAATTGAAAGATACTTACAAAGAAACCTCAAAATTTGTGAAGAATGGGTACTAAATATAGCAGACATTTACATAAAAACAGACATAAAAACGAAATGTGACATATACACAGATATGCAGTTAACACAATACTACAGAAACATGTAAATAGGTGTGGTAGCTTGGTGGTTTTGCCTGGACTTCAACAGTATGGTAGCCGCCCCGAATTAAAAATTAAAAAAAATACCATGCTCATCACTTGATAAATTCCACTGGCAAACACGACAACTTTACCATCCCTGTAAAGGTCTACCTGCTGAGCCATCAGCAGCAGCCCACTGCCTGGTTCCCCCAGGTCGTAGCCTAGGTGGAGACGAACATATCACACAGAGCAATGGTCTGTCCCCTTGACTTTGCCTTCTTATGAGTGACCTTTTAAACCTTTTAAACAAACCGATAAAAGAGAGAACAAAAAAACAAAGGTGACCCAATACAGAGAAGAGACATAAAAACAACACCGATATAGACAGAGACAGAAAGAAGAAGAAGAAGAAGAAGAAGAAGAGGAAAAGAGAGTTCGTTGACAGACGAAAGCGACGATTCCATGAAATCGGAAGCACCGCTACTGACAACAGGTGAGAAAGCTCGTCATCACATAGGGCGATGCTAAATAAATAAATCTCTCACAAAAGGACGAATTACGCATAACCATTACCATATTACACGGCAGGATTAATTCCCCCACTCCCCCTCTTCCCTCCCATTCTCGCTCCTTTCCCCTCCCGTTATAGGTGAGAGAAGAGAGAGAGAGAGAGAGAGAGAAGGGGGGTGGGGGGGGGCATAAAACAATGAAAGAGATATGACGAGACGGAGATGCAATACTTGATAAACCAAACCAGAATATCGTGAGAGAGAGAGAGCATAAAACAAATTTAGATGCATTCTTGATGAAAAAAGAATATCGACGGAGAGAGAGAGAGAGAGAGGAGAGAGAGAGAGAGAGAGAGAGAGAGAGAAACTTCCAGCAGGAACTCGCAGCATAAGTTAAACACAACAAAAAATAACTGATGGAAAGTTGATGCCATTACGAACAGCATATAAATTATGCGTAACAAAAAAAAACCTTCAATTTAATTGGTTATGGCAAGTCATTAGCGAGTGCCGGAAAAAAAGGGTTTCGGATCCATTAAGCTAACCTTATCTATTTATAATCACTGACCCGTTAATTCTAAAGCGAACTTCTATGCTAATACTATTAGACTATAGTAAATTATAATAAATAGTATTTTATTCCTATTTGGTTATAATATAACGTATATATATATATATATATATATATATATATATATATATATATATATATATTATATATATATATATATATATATATATGTAACACATATATATACACATATATATAGTATATATACATACATATACATATTTGCGTTGTAAGTAGGTATGTACGTATGAGTGTGTATATATAGATATAATATATATATATATATATATATATATATATATATATATATATATATATACGTATAGTGAACTCCTGTTATTTTTTAAAGCTTGCTACATTAAAGGGCTCTCGTCACAGCATATCATAAAACATATATTTTATAATTAGACATTAATGTTCGCATGATATATATCATATTATTATAATATATATATATATATATATATATATATATATATATATATATATATATTTATGGGCTTGGCTTGTGTGAGTGTGCGCATTGAAAGATGGAATCTTTATCTTGTTAATTGTTCATTATTAGTCATATCGTGACTTGCACCCAAGAACGGGGAAAAACTTCGCTAGAGGATATCAAATGAAAAAAAAAAAAAAAAAAAAAAACACCTTCCCTTGAGGATCAAGTGGGAAAAACCTTCACTATAGGATACCAAAAGGAAAAACCTTCAAGTAGAGGATACCAAAAGGAAAAAACCTTCACTAGAGGATATCAAGGAAAAACCCTTCATTAGAGGATACCAAAAGGAAAAACCTCACAAATGGGGAAAAAAAACCTTCAGCCAGAGGTCAAAGGGGGAAAAACATAACAGATAATGATATCAAAGAGAATTATATTTAACAGAATATGGCCTTCATCAGAGTCTATCGACAGGCTAAGTACGACCTTCATCACAGGAATCTGCTAAAGATGAGCAGTTCTTGAAAAACTCGCTACCGAAGTCGACTGATCTTAAATAAATAGACGTAAATACTAAAAATATACGAAGAACTAAGCGTCAAATAGAGATGGAGCTTCAGTATAATTCACACTCATTTTCAAGTAATATCATACTCTGAATACGACAATTGCTAGCATTATTTCCCAAAAGGGATCCATTTTCTCCTACCGGCGAGGTATAATTCCCAATATCTTATACATTGAACCTGCTCGCAGCCCCAAACATTCAACAGGTGGAGCGGAAAAGACGAATTATCATCATCAGGTCTAAACAGCCACGAGGACCATAAAACGATTTAGTCCAGCGATCTGATTCAATAAAGAGTTGGCTGTTGAATGAATGAGTGACCCTCATCGAGCATTACTGCTCGCGGTCTGCGTGCAACTTGGTTGACTCAGTGGAGCCGAATGTGGTTACAAATGTGATTATTCCAAACTAACGGTTACCACGCAGAAGGCTCTGAATGACGACACTCTAGACAAGAGCTCTGGAGACTAGTATTGCGAAAGCACGCTAACAGCCACACTGGAACCTTTTCGGCCGTTCAGCACTTAAGTGAAACGTGGGATCATT
This sequence comes from Macrobrachium nipponense, assembly GCF_015104395.2. Lineage (NCBI taxonomy): Eukaryota > Metazoa > Arthropoda > Malacostraca > Decapoda > Palaemonidae > Macrobrachium > Macrobrachium nipponense. The sequence continues at coordinate 18,635,058 of NC_087209.1, read as the reverse complement.
AATACGTATAGATTAACATCAGCCGTGCATCTTGATGTCTAGGCCAGTCCCTTACGACGCTCCTGATTGGCTGTTGATAACCCAGTCACAGGACTAAATTCTCAGTCTCTCGAGAGAATTCACATAGGCGGGATGTATGTTCCACCATCTCCTGATGGACACGTCTTTCAAAAGTATCCCTCAGAAGAGGGAAATGGAGGTCAAGTGAAAAAGCCATAAAGTGGGTGCAGCTTCGGCAGAAGGAACCCTACAGAAACCCTTTATATATGAAAAACAAGAGCAACTGTTTAATTTAATTAGCGTGTAGGTGATTCTCTCTCTCTCTCTCTCTCTGTCTCTCTCTCTCTCGTCAAGTTGTCCATGAATACAAGAGCACATGCTTAAATATCTTTTGTAGGTCTCTCTCTCTCTCTCTCTCTCTCTCTCTCTCCTCTCTCTCTCTTTTCTTATTTTCAAGTTATCCATAAAAATATTAGAAAAAAAATAAAATGTACAACAATAAAATAAAATAAATAGAAATAATAAAATAAAAATAATAAAAATAAAATAACAATAATAAAATTATAAAGATAATAATGAAATAAATAAAATAAAATAATATTCAAAATAAGAATAGTAAATTGAAAATAAAAATAATTAAAATCTCTCTCTCTCTCTCTCTCTCTCTCTCTCTCTCTCTCTCTCTCTCTCTCTCTCTCTCTCTCTGCGTAAACAGCTAATGATAACGAGCTTCAAAAGAACTCAGTTTATTTTCCTTATACTTTATTACGTCTTTCCTGCCGGGAGCTGAAATTAGATCTTCAGTAGCTATAAAACTCCTTAATTAGGAAAGAATTTTTTTTTTATCAGGAGAAATTCGCTTTCTGTAACTTTAATGTTTCCATCCATTCGCTGCATTCCCTCCTTTTTCCATTTACAAAATTAAAAGATTTTCTCCTTTTACAAAATTAAAAAAGATTTTCTCCTTTTACAAAATTAAAAAGATTTTCTCCTTTGCAAAATTAAAAAGATTTTCTCCATTTACAAAATAAAAAAAGATTTTCTCCTTTTACAAAATTAAAAAGATTTTCTCCTTTTACAAAATTAAAAAGATTTTCTCCATTTACCAAATTAAAAAGATTTTCTATTTACCATTTACAAAATTAAAAAGATTTTCTCCTTTTACAAAATTAAAAAGATTTTCTCCTTTTACAAAATACAAAAAAGATTTTCTCCTTTTACAAAATTAAAAAGATTTTCTCCATTTACAAAATTAAAAAGTTTCCCCTGACCCTTTTCCAATAATTCGTAAACGTAAAATATGTAAAATCAACGTCTTAAACGATCTCAAAAATAGTTAGAATATATCTTTCCTTTGATCTTACACAGTGAAAACTTAAAAATTTAAATGCAACAGTAAAAATACAAATGATTAGATTGATTCATAAAATAAAAATTAATCACTTTAAGAACACCATGAAAATGGTACTTTCAGTGTGAATGTGAAGACAGGGATGACTGGCTGATTGGATGAATGTACTTGCGTTACTCTGGCATGTTTCTGAAACGGGACAACCCTAAGTATGACATATATACGAGTAAGTGATTCCTTCCATGAACAAACCTGCCAATTTTGAGAGGAATAAGTTATCTCATTACGAAATGAAAGTCAGTCACCTTTGGGCTATACTGAACCACTTACATCAGTGTGAACTGAACAAAATTACGTATATTTACCTAAAATAATATCCACTAATTACAGGATTGTGAAGTGAAAAATAGTCTCGTTCGCCTAAAACACAAACTAAACACCTCAATATGACAATTTCAAACTAAAAAATATACTAACAAAATATTAATTGTCATTAGTAACATCCGTCTAAAATAAATATCAATATGAATTCAAGAATAAACATTTAAACATTAATTGCAAACAGACGCATTTACTGACGGTGAACAAGTCACCACTTCAATAAGCACTAAAAAACAGTCCCATTTCTTGACACCAAACAATTAATTACAACTAATCGATGTCAACCTGAAATATATCCTTACGAACTACAAATAACCACTTCACCGCTTCATCAAAAATACGAAGGAATCATAGAGCTCCAAGGTCAAAATCAGGTCAAAGTCGGGTCAAAGTCATGTTCGGGTCAGAGTCAGGTTAAAGTTGGGTCAAACTCAGGTCAAAGTCGGGTCAAAGTCAGGTCAACATGTCGGGTCAAAGTCGTGGACAGCCGTCTGAATACCAAAACGAGGAAGCGACGGATACCGTCCCATTTCCAGTATTTTGCCCCCGGCTCTCCGGATTATGGAAATGCTGGAACAGCAAAGCATTCCTCTTACCATTAAAGAGAAAGCTTAAAACGAGTAGCTCTGTTTTAAAGTCGAGCAGATTTCATTACAGGAAAAAAGGTAGAATTTAGTTTCGCGTGTTATGGCAGCAAATGAAGTCATATCAACGAGGCCAAAAATGAAGTTTTAGGATGGTTGCCATGCCCTAGCCTCCACGTTATGGCAGCATATATTTTCATGGTGCAAATGATGGGAATCACATTTTTAAAGTGCGCTACACATCATAGGTTACGTGTTTTATATTATATGCCTTATCTTTTCTTCTTCTTCTTTTTCTCCGTTATAATCCCTAGTCATGGTTCGCTTTACTACTTGAAAATTAAGTTTCAATTTGAAGGAATTTTATTTTCATAATATGAATCACTGTTCTAAAAGAACATGAAGCTAACATCCTATTTTCGCTTACTCGGGGAGTAAGGTTACAAACTACTTTGTTGTTGTTGGTGGTGGTGGTGGGGAGGAAAGGTCTATGGAAGAGCGTAAAATGGTCTAAAAAAGGTGTTTCGCGTTGAGTTAAAGATACAGGAATTTTAGGATAAGATATCTATTATTCATTTATTAGAATGGAAATATAGAATTTAAATATTGTGCAAGTTAAACAGTACAAAAAATAATTTCTAATAAAATATGGCGTCTTTATTTTAATTTTCGTTGGTGAAACGAGGCTCACTTTGTCCGTAGATTTTAACACGTTTTAATTTACGTTAAAGTTAGGAATATAATGTTTGCAACTTATGCATGAGGGGAAAATATTGCACGCATCCCGAGTAAGCTGAAGGTCGGATCACGACTTGTTTTAATATGTGGGTGCCATCTTTAACAACATAAACAACACTTTCACATTCCAGGGTCACCAGAATCTGAAGTGAATTTAACTATTATGGGGTACAATAAACTCAAATAAATTATGCCGAAAAAATATTGGAGTTGAAAGAGTACAACATGTCCATATAAACTATTAAACTTTGACACTTCACAGCAACCGGTATACGACCAATAAATATGCAACGCTTTTTTTTTTTACTTTAATTTACCAAGACCACTGAGTTAATATTAACTCTCCTAGGGCTGGCCCGAAGGATTAGACAAGTTATTTAAAATCTCCAAGAATCTTATTCAAAACTAGCAACATATGTCAATCTAAGAACTATTTAAATTAATTCATGTGTATTTAAAAAATTTATTTTCATATATACAGTGTATATACACATATATACGTATACATAGATATCAATATTAGATTGAAAACTAGGTAAATAAATTTCATGTATTTAAAAAAAATTTACATTTATCTAAATCTCTATTAAATAAAAATCTCCATAAATTACAATCTAAAAAATAAATATAATATAAATTACTATATGAACCTTATATTTTTTGTATAAATCATTAAATTCAAAGAATTTTAAATATTAAAACGCTACTTTACAGATATTTACAATAGATGTATAACTCTGCTGGTGCATTTAAAAACCAACATTTATGAAAGTTCATTGTTAATGCTCGAATTCCTTGCTCTTGAGGCCTGAAATTTATGCACAGTATGGCAACTGCACTGAAGGTTGTATATACTCATTTTTGTCTAAATGCTGAAAATAAAAGTAATATGGATAAGACAATGATCAGTCAAAGACATCCTTGAACATCTGAATCAAAGAAAAAAAGTCAACATTATTCTGACCCGCATACTATTTAAAGAAAGGAACTTCACAACTGCGAATAATATCCATTTGTACATAGTGTTCATCGCTCTCTCTCTCTCTCTCTCTCTCTCTCTTTTCCTGTATAGTAATCCTTTCCATCGTGTTACATCCTCCATTACCTCTATCCTGCAATTTCCAGGTCTTCCTCCTCTCTCCCCTAACATTACTGAGTTATCCAAATTACAAACAAAGCAAATGTACTACTACAAGCCTTTTCAACATAATCCATCTTGTTTCGCTACTAGGTTTGTTCTAGGCTACGTCATTCATCCTGTGTATAAATATATGTATATATATATATATATATATATATATATATATATATATATATATATGTATATATATATATAGATATACATATATATATATTATATATTCATCTTGTTTATATATATATATATATATATATATATATATATATATCATATGTATATACATATATATATTATATTCATCTTGTATATATATATATATATATATATATACATATATATATATACCAAATATTGATATATATATATATATATATATATATATATATATATATATATATATATATATATATTATTGGTTACTTGAAGATGGAGGTAGACGAGCCTCTGAAAACCTGATATATAGTATAATATAAGAATATTACAAATATGTATGATGTTATATGATGTTTTAGACAAATAAATAGTCAAATTAAATTCTATATTCTTCCGAATATGAAAACCATAAACATTCCCCCGCCCCTAAAAAAAACAACGGCTGCCTTTCCCCCATTTCCTAATCAATTTAATTATTGTTTTTTTCCAGTTCCACAATATGGTTGGAGTCCATTTCCCTAATAAGAAGAGAGCCCAAAAAATATGATTGTTTATTCATTTCCCGTGTTTTCTGAGTAATTCCCCATTTGTAAGAATATCAACAAACAACGTGACATTTTTCATTTCATATTTTAGGATTATTTTAGAATTCCTGTTTTCTTCGTTACCATTACCGTCGCTTTGAAGAGTTTTTCGTAAATCCCCCTGGGGGGTCTCTCCCTCCTCCCTCCCCTCCATCCACTCTGCCATCACTCCGTCAGCTCGATAGTTAAAATTTTTAATATAAAAAAATTTGGAAAAGCAAGAACTCTGCTCGCTGCATAAGCGTCGCATACTTGTTCTCACAGACGTAAGAAGATTCCGTGACGGTAAACTTACGACACAGTGGACAATATTACAAAAAAAGCGTATTATTTTTGTCATGTTACAGAGGCTGTTTGGAAAGCGCACCGGCCATCTTTGACATTAAGCAAAGTACGCAATCATTTTTCGAATTGGACTCAAAGGGAATTGAAAAAAAAAAAAAAAAAAAAAAAAAGTCACGAAAATTGCGCAATGCCTGATAATTGATAATTGTGATAATTGATCACAATTCGACGTAATTCAATTTAAACCCTTTTCAATCTAGATCTAACTCAGATATCATCCCAATTGCTTGTCATAGTCCGGACGTCCAAACCAGGCCACCTAACCATTCAACACCTTACCAAACTTACAGGACCGTCATAAAGCAAGTGCCCGTTCTGGCATCAGGACAGCTTTACTATAAACGATGCAGAAGAACTTAGATATTTCATACAAGTTATAAATAAATATACGGGTGATATGTGATATTTAATGAGACAAATAGATTTAGAACAATTCATGAGGATGAATAATAATTACTGGTACAGCTGAAACATCAAAAATGTATATATAAATATATATATATATCTATATATATATATATATATATATATAGATATATATATATATATATATATATATATATATATATATATATATATATATATATAGATATATATATATATATGTGTGTGTGTGTGGTGTGTGTGTGTGTTTACATGAGTATGTTTCTCTGCGTCTTTCTGTGTTGTTTAAAAACACACATAAAATCATTTTATATATATATGTAAATCCAATTCTATCAATATATATCGCTAGTTAACCTTGTTCAATATGTCTGGTGGTTTCGAGGTCTATGTATAAATCATTTTAGGTCTAGAACTAAAATAAAGAAGATCAACTGATGCTTTACCTGCCATCTGTTACGGAAGCAGCGAAAGGAAATCCCCGAAAACTGACTTATTTTTTAATGCAAAAACAAATGTATTTTCTTTTCACTTATCTGTGAAGTACCATTGTTCTAAAGACTTTCTTCTTGTCTGACTGGGTCACTCCATAACGGCCCCAGTCACGTTGTTGTTGTTTTTATTTTTATGTGGAAAATGAAGTTCACTGACTGACATTCTTTGAGGACTACCGACCCGATTAGGGGAACACAAACGCGCATATGCACTTCATGCACAGAACAATGCAATAGTCTCCCATGCTTTTAAAAACAACCATAGACCGAATTGGGATGGATCTAACATAATTTTTAAAAATAACAATGTCCAAACAAGGAGACTAGTGGAAGGCGCCGTCATAAAGTTTGGAGAAGATTTTTACGGTAACAAGTCGTTCGTTGGGTAAGACCCATTAATCAATTTTTGCCTTCTTAAAAACCTTTGTTAAAATTTTTATTTTAAGACAAGCTCTGTTTTTCCTCCGTCTGATGCTCCCGCCCCCTCTTCTGCTCTCCTCCCTCAGATAGATTACAGCATTGTTGCAGCCGCGGCGCCAGGGGAACACCCTGCAGCACCATTACAGCCACAAGACGTTTCAGCAGAATAGCAAATAGAAATTTGAACAACAACAACGGAATTACCTAGTTGGGCTGTTGAGCTCTTCCTTCATTTGCGTTCGTCATTGTGGAATTGTCCTGTTCAGAAGTTTACTTCGACGGATTTTTAAATTCATAATGTTCATTTAACTGAAAATGAAACCTAGAACAAGGTTCAGAAGCTCTTATTATTAAACACTTTATACTTCACATGCGATATTATTTTGGGCCTGCAATCATTATTATTATTATGGCCTAGTAGATTAACTCATAATGTCAGCTTTTTGAACAACACAGAAAGACGCAGAGAACAACACACGCATGTACACACACACACACACACACACACACACTATATATATATATATATATATATATATATATATATATATATATATATATTTTTATATATATATATATGATTTTTTTGAGGTGTGTGTGTGTGTGTGGGTGTATGTGTGTGTGTACAGAGAGCGCGCGACCGAGAGAGAGAGAGAGAGAGAGAGACTGACGCCCATGTAGGTGTAATAAACACAATTCATTTGAAAAATTTTATTCATTATTTTTTGACACTGGTGGAGATAACTAGACCATCTAATTGAAATAATATTTTTGAAACCACAGACTCGGTCATTTTATGTAAATTCGAGAGATATAAAATTAAAGACATGGTTATCTTCAATGTTTTAGGAATCTATATTACGAATGCTTTAAATACAATCACCAATTTTTTTTATTTTTCCAATAGCTGAGTTTTAGTGAATTTTTAAAGTTGAGTGACAGTCTCTGAGAGAGTGAAATCTCTTTCACCATCAAAGGTCAAAAATTGAAGGAAAATCCTTCCATTTGGTGAATAATATGAATCACCTTTCAACATAAAAATTGTTCAGCGCTTATAGGAGTCAAGATTTACAGAGGAATCGTTAACTATTAACTATATAAAACATAATTATGGTGATTTAATAAGCAAAGACAAAGATGATGTGAAGACCTGTGACGTCATCAAGTCCTGTCAGTGGAGACTCCAAGGATCCTTCTCAGGATTCAGTCTCCAGGAAGGACTTCCGCCTTTGAGGCTCCAAACTCACTCAGGTGACGTCGCTTACCTACATTTTTTTCGATTTACACCTCTTTAGGTGTGTGTAATTATGTGTATAGTATACATATGAGTGAACAAGGTTGGAAAAGTGAAAACAAATACTGGATAACGAGTCACCTTAGTGAGTTCGGGGACTGGAAGGCTGGAGTCCCTCCTGGAGACTGAATCCATAGAAGGATCCTCAGATTCTCCACCAACAGGACTTGATGACGTCACAGATCTTTACATCCTCTGTCCCCTTGCTTATTAAATCAACATAATTATGTTTTATATAGTTAATAGTTTACGATTCCTCTGTAAACCTTGACTCCTATAATTGCTGAACCATTTTTCTGTTGAAAGATGATTCATATTAGTTACCAAATGGAAGGAATTTTCCTTCAATTTTTGACCTTTGATGGTAAAGGAGATTTCTCTCTCTCACAGTCTGTCACTCAACTTTAAAAATTCACTAAAAATCAACTATTGGCATAATTTAAAAAACTGGTAATTGTATTTAAAGCATTCTTAATATAGATTTCTAAAACATTGAAGATAACCATGTCTTTAATTTTATATCTCTCGAATTTACATAAGATGACCCAGTCTATGGTTTCCAAAATATCATTTCCATTAGATCTCTGGTTACCCCACCAGTGGTAAAAAATAATGAATAAAATTTTTCAAATTAAATGTGTTTTATTACACCTACAGGGGCGTCAGTCTCTCTCTCCCGGTCACGCGCTCTCTCGGACACACACACACACACACACACACACACACACCCAAAAAAAAAAATCATATAAAAAAATATATATATATAATATATACATATATATATATATATATATATATATATATATATATATATATATAATATAATATATATATATATATCAGGATATATATATAGATATAATATATATATATATATATATATATACTATATATATATATATATATATATATATATACATATATAATATGTGTGTGTGTGAACATGCGTGTGTTTCTCTGCGTCTTTCTGTGTTTTTGTTTAAAAACACACATAAAATCATGTTATTTATATATATATATATATATATATATATATGATATTGTAGAATTCTATCGATATATATCGCTAGTTAACCTTGTTCGATACGTTTGGTGATTTCATTAGCGAGTGCCGGAAAAAAAGGGATTCGGATCCATTAAGCTAACTTTCCTCTATTATAATCACTGACCCCGTTAATTCTAAAGCGAACTTCTATGCTAATACTATTACACTATAGTAATTATAATGATAATAGCATATCATTCCTATTGTTTATAATATAACGTGTATATATTATATATATATAATATATATATATATATATATACAGGTTTACATAAATATATATATTTGTATATATGTTCGCGTGAATATATATATATATATATATATATATATATATATATATATATATTTATATATATATATATATATTACACGTATATATACATGCATATACTTATATCTGTGTGTAAGTAGGTATGTACGTGTGAATATATATGTGTATATATATTATATACGTATATATACATATATGTATTTATGTGTAAGTAGGTATGTTCACGTCGACAATGCGAATCGACAAGCAGCATTCACATGATTATATCGATATTATTTTCCCTATGATTATATCGTATAATCCCTTTTATCAGTGGTATAATTCTCACCCTGATCCCTTTTATACGGGGGAGATAATTAATAGCCTGTGTGATTTGCACTGGGTTTTTTTTTTTCATTGTTTAGCTCAAAGTTCGGTGTGATAAGGGTAGCGGTGCCGTCAATGACAGAACGCTTATAACCTGCTCCTCGGGTTCTGGTCAACTTAACTACCTCTGTGGCAGTAGAGTAGACCTAATAAGCTACAGTCAACAGTATTTTCCAAATAGGGATAAGTTGCAAGTTTATATATATATATATATATATATATATATATATATATATATATATATACACATATATATATAATATATATATATATATATATATATATATATTTATTAATAGGCTATGAAAAATATCACGCGAACATTAATGTATAATATTAAATTATATTTTGTTACATGCCGTGACGAAAGCCCTTTATGTAGTAAAAACACTTAAAACTAAGCAATATATTCATAGACAAATTTTAAAAATAAAAGGAGTTCATCATACGATATATATATATATATATATATATATATATATATATACATATATATATATATATATATATATATATATATATATGTATATACGTGTAGTGAACTCCTTTTATTTTTAAAGTTTGTCCATGAATATATTGCTTAGTTTTAAGTGTTTTTACTACATAAAGGGCTTTCGTCACAGCATGTCATAACAAAATATACTTTGATATTATACATTAATGTTCGTATGATATATTTCATAGCCTTAATAATAAATATATATGCGTTGCTTGTGAGTGTGTGTATTGAAAGATGGAATCTTTATCTTGTTAGTTATTCATTATTAGTTATATCGTGACTTGCACCCAGAACGGGGAAAAACTTCGCTAGAGGATATCAAATGAAAAAAAAACACCTTCCCTTGAGGATCAAGTGGGAAAACCCTTCACTAGAGGATACCAAAGGGAAAAACCTTCACTATAGGATATCAAAGGGAAAAACCTTCACTAGAGGATATCAAATGGGAAAAACCTTCACTAGAGGATATCAAATTAGAAAACCCTTCAACAGAGGGTATCGAAGGGTGAAAAACATTTAACAGATAATGATATCAAAAGGAATGATATTTAACAGAAAATGGCCTTCATCAGATTCTATCGACAGGCTAAGTAAGACCTTCATCACAGGAATCTGCTAAAGATGAGCAGTTCTTGAAAAACGCCGCTACCGAAGTCGACTGATCTTAAATAAAGACGTAAATACTAAAAATATACGAAGAGCCAAGCGTCAATAGAGATGAAGCTTCAATATAATTCACACTCAATTTTCAAGCAATATCATACTCTGAATACGTCAAGCTCGTATTATTTCCCAAAGAGATCCATTTTCTCCTACCGGCGAGGTATAACTCCCAATATCTTATACATTAACCTGCTCGCAGCCCCAAACATTCAACAGGTGGAGCGGAAAAGACGAATTATCATCATCAGGTCTAAAACGCCACAAGGACCATAAAAACGATTTAGTCCAGCGATCTGATTCAATAAAGAGTTGGCTGTTGAATGAATGAGTGACCCTCATCGAGCATTACTGCTCGCGGTCTGCGTGCAACTTGGTTGACTCAGTGGAGCCGAATGGTTGCAAATGTCATTATTCCAAACTAACGGTTACCACGCAGAAGGCTCTGGATGACGACACTCTAGACAAGAGCTCTGGAGACTAGTATTGTGAAAGCACGCTAACAGCCAACACTGGAACCTTTTCGGCCGTTCAGCACTTAAAGTGAAACGTGGGATCTATAATACGTATAGATTCACATCAGCCGTGCATCTGATGTCTAGGCCAGTCCCTTACGACGCTCCTGATTGGCTGTTGATAAGCCAGTCACAGGGCTGGAAGCTCTCAGCTCTCGAGAGAATTCACATGTGGGGGTTCCACCTCTCCTGAGGGGTATGTCTTTCAAAAGTATCCCTCAGGAGAGGGAAATGGAGGTCAAGTGAAAAGCCATTAAGTGGGTGCAGCTTACGCAGAAGGAACCCTACAAACATCCTTTAGTAATGCCTACAGTGCACCACGAGAGAGGTACAATGATGGCATTAGCTCCCTACTGGAGTACGCTGGGAATGACTTACTACTAGAAGAAAAATACTTATGACCATTTAGCCACGGTATTATACAGAGGCAAAACCGCCTATAGTTAATGTATTTCAGACCTCATTATACCCGTACGTCAGGTCAGGTCAGGTTAGGGATGTGGAGCTCCTATTAAACGCCTCAGATATCTATAGCCATTATGTTTCGACTAACTTGGTCAAGACAGAAGAAAAAGTTTTAAGAAAAATTATCATCCGACAAAAATAAGACCAAAAGACTTGATAACACATGACAAAAACGCCGCATATCACTGTCGCTACCCGATTCTCTATGCTTGATATGACAAATTATTCACGCTAATATGATACTCTCGAATTTACATAAGATGACCCAGTCTATGGTTTCCAAATATCATTTCCATTAGATCTCTGGTTACCCCACCAGTGGTAAAAAATAATGAATAAAATTTTTCAAATTAACTGTGTTTTTATTACACCTACAGGGGGCGTCAGTCTCTCTCTCTCGGTCACGCGCTCTCTCGGACACACACACACACACACACACACCCCAAAAAAACAAAAAAATCATATATATATATATTATAATATATACATATATATATATATATATATATATATATATATATATATATATATATATATATATATATGTGTGTGTGTGTGTGTGTGTGGTGAACATGCGTGTGTTTCTCTGCGTCTTTCTGTGTTGTTTAAAAATCACACATAAAATCATGTTATATATATATATATATATATATATAATATATATATATAATATATATATATGTAAATGCATTTCTATCGATATGTATCGATAGTTAACCTTGTTCGATACGTTTGGTGATTTCGAGGTCTAAGTATAAATCATTTTTGGTCTAGAACTAAAATGAAGAAAATCAACTGATACTTTACCTGCCATCTGTTACAGAAGCAGCGAAAGGAAATCCCCGAAACTGACTTATTTTTTAATGCAAAAACAAATGTATTTTCTTTTCACTTATCTGTGAAGTACCATTGTTCTAAAGACTTTCTTCTTGTCTGACTGGGTCACTCCATAACGGCCCCAGTCACGTTGTTGTTGTTTTTATTATGTGGAAAATGAAGTTACTGACTGACATTCTTTGAGGACTGCTGCTCCCCCTCTTCTGCTCTCCTCCCTCAGATAGATTACAGCATTGTTGCAGCCGCGCCGCCAGGGGAACACCCTGCAGCACATCACAGCCCACAAGACGTTCCAGAGAATAGGAATTCGAACAACAACAACGGAATTACCTGGTTGGGCTGTTGAGCTCTTCCTTCATTTGTGTTCGTCATTGTGGAAAACTGTCCTGTTCAGAAGTTTACTTCGACGGATTTTTAAATTCATAATGTTCACTTGACTGAAGATGAACTTAGTACAAGGTTCGAAAGTTTTATTACACTGGTTTACAAAGTAATTTAGGCAAGCACAAAAATACCCGTTTTTACCTAATTTGGGGGTGCTGAATTCAAATTTGAAATACGTTTTTACTCATCGTCTAGTTATCTATCCTGTTTTATCTGTTTATAAGCTGCTGCAACTCTTGAAATGTGCACATATTTCTCTGTTTATACTAAAATGAGACTATTTAAAAGCCAGAAAAATAGAGGTGATAGAGCAAAACTATTTATAAATTTGAATTCAGCCACACCCAAATTAGCAAAAAACGCCTATCCCATTCTTGCCTTAGACCAAATTTTTTTTTTAGTAAACCAGTGTTATTAAAGACTTTATACTTCACATGCGATATTATTATGGACCTGCAATCATTATTATTATTATTATCATTACTATTATAGCCTAGTAGATTAACTCATAATCTCTGCTTTTTAAATAACACAAAAAGAGAAGAGAGAAAAACACGCACACACACATACACACACACACACACACACACCACACACACACACACACACATACTATATAATATATATATATATATATATATATATATATATATATATTTATATATATATATTTATGATGTGGGTGGGTGTTTGCGTGTGTGTATGTGTGTGTGTGTGTACAAGAGAGCACACGGCCAAGAGAGAGAGAGTGACGCCCCTGTAGGTGTAATTAAACACACTTAATTTGAAAAATTTTTATTCATTATTTTTTGACACTGGTGGATAACTTGACATCTAATTGAAATAATATTTTGGAAACCACTGTCTCGGTCATCTTATGTAAATTCGAGAGATATAAAATTAAAGACAATGGTCATCTTCAATGTTTTAGGAATCTATATTAAGAATGCTTTAAATACAATTACCAGTTTTTTAAATTATGCCAATAGGTGATTTTTAGTGAATTTTCAAAGTTGAGTGACAGACTGTGAGAGAGAAATCTCCTTCACCATCAAAGGTCAAAATGGAAGAAAATTTCTTCCAATTGGTGAATAATATGAATCACCTTTCAACAGAAAATGGTTCTGCGCTTATAGAGTCAAGGTTTACAGAGGAATCGTAAACTATTAACTATATAAAACAAAATAATTATGGTGATTCAATAAGCAAGGGCGCAGAGGATGTAAAGATCTGTGACGTCATCAGTCCTGTCGGTGGAGAATCTGACGATCCTTCCATGGATTCAGTCTCCAGGAAGGACTCCAGCCTTCAAGTCCCCGAACTTGCTAAGGTGACTCGTTTCCAGTATTTGTTTTCATTTTACAACTCTATTCACTTATATGTATACTATATACATAAATACACACACCTAAAGAGGTGCAAAGCGAAAAAAAATGTAGGTATGCGACGTCACCTGAGCAAATTTGGAGCCTCAAAGGCGGAAGTCCTTCCTGGAGGACTGATTCCTGAGAAGGATCCTTGGAGTCTCCACCGACAGGACTTGATGACGTCACAGTCTTTACATTATCTCTGTCTTTGCTTATTAAATCACCATAATTATGTTTTATATAGTTAATAGTTTACGATTCCACTACTGTAAATCTTGACTCCTATAAGCGCTGAACCATTTTCTGTTGAAAGATGATTCATATTATTCACCAAATGGAAGGAATTTTCCTTCAGTTTTTTACTTTTGATTGTGAAGGAGATTCACTATCTCAGAGACTGTCACTCAACTTTAAAATTCACTAAAACTCAGCTATTGAAGAATTTAAAAACTGGTAATTGTATTTAAAAGCATTCGTAATATAGATTCCTAAACATTGGGATAACCATGTCTTTAATTTTATATCTCTCGAATTTTACATAAGATGACCGAGTCTGTGGCTTCATAAATAGTATTTCAATTAGATGTCTAGTTATGCCACCAGTGTCATAAAATAATGATAAAAATTTTCAAATTAAGTGTGTTTTTATTACACCTACAGGGGTGTCAGTGTCTCTCTAAGTCGCGCGCTTTCTCGTACACACACTCACACACACACACACACCCAAAAAAAAATCATCCAATACCCATATATATATATATATATATATATATATATATATATATATATATATATATATATATATATATATATATATATATATATATGTGTGTGTGTGTGTGTGTGTGTGTGTGTACATGCGTGTGTTCTCTGCGTCTTTCTGTTGTTTAAAAACACACATAAAATCATGTTATTTTATATATATATATATATATATATATAAATTGTAATTCTATCGATATGTATCGCTAGTTAACCCTTGTTCGATACGTTTGGTGATTTCATTAGCGAGTGCCGGAAAAAAAAGGGATTCGGATCCATTAAGCTAACCTTTATCTATTATAATCACTGACCCGTTAAATTCTAAAACGAACTTCTATGCTAATACTATTACACTATAGTAATTATAATGATAATAGCATATCATTCCTATTGTTATAATATAACGTGTATATATGTATATATATATATATATATACATATATATATATATATATATATATATATAATACAGGTTTACATAAATACATATATTTGTATGTATGTTCGTGTGAATATATATATATATATATATATATATATATATATATATATATATATATATATATATATATATACAGGTATATATACATGCATATACATATATCTGTGTGTAAGTAGGTATGTATGTGTGAATATATATATGTATATATATATATATATATATATATATATATATATACGTATATATACAGGATATATACATACATGTATTTGTGTGTAAGTAGGTATGTCATACATGTCGACAAGTTTGCGAATTCACAGTAAGTATTATTTTTCCCTATGATTATATCGATATAATCCCTTTTATGCAGTGGTATAATTCTCACCCTGATCCCTTTTATACGGGGGAGATAATTAATAGCCTGTGTGATTGCACTGGGTGTTTTTTTTTTTTTTTATTGTTTTAGCTCAAAGTTCGGTGTGATAAGGGTAGCGGTGCCGTCAATGACAGAACGCTTATAACCTGCTCCTCGGGTTCTGGTCAACTTAACTACCTCTGTGTCAGTAGAGTAGCCTAATAAGCTCTACAGTCAACAGTATTTTCCAAATAGGGATAAGTTGCAAGTTTATACACACACACACACACACACACATATATATATATATATATATATATATATAATATATATATATATATATATATATATATTAATAAGGCTATGAAAAATATCATGCGAACATTAATGTATAATATTAAAGTATATTTTGTTACATGCCGTGACGAAAGCCCTTTATGTAGTAAAAACACTTAAAACTAAGCATATATTCATAGACAAATTTTAAAAATAAAAGGAGTTCATTATACGTATATATATAATATATATATATATAGATATATATATATATATATATATAACTATATATATAAGTGTAGTGAACTCCGTTATTTTTAAAGTTTGTCATGAATATATTGCTTAGTTTTAAGTGTTTTTTACTACATAAAGGGCTTTCGTCACAGCATGTCATAACAAAATATACTTTAATATTATACATTAATGTTCGTATGATATATTTCATAGCCTTAATAATAAATATATATGCGTGTTGTGAGTGTGTGTATTGAAAGATGGAATCTTTATCTTGTTAATTATTCATTATTAGTTTATATCGTGACTTGCACCCAGAACGGGGAAAAACTTCGCTAGAGGTATCAAATGAAAAAAAAAACACCTTCCCTTGAGGATCAAGTGGGAAAAATCTTTACTAGAGGATACCACCAAAGGGAAAACCTTCACTAGTAGATATCAAATAGGAAAAACCTTCATTAAAGGATATCAAGGGGAAAACCCTTCACTAGAGGATATCAAATTAGAAAACTCTTCAACAGAGGGTATCAAAGGGGGAAAAACATTTACAGATAATGATATCAAGGGAATGATATTTAACGAAAATGGCCTTCATCAGATTCTATCGACAGGCTAAGTAAGACCTTCATACAGCAATCTGCTAAAGATGAGCAGTTCTTGAAAAACTCCGCTACCAAAGTCGACTGATCTTAAATAAAGACGTAAATACTAAAAATATACGAAGCAAATAGAGATGAGGCTTCATATAATTAAAACTCGAGTTTCAAGCAATATCATCCTCTGAATACGTCAATTGCTAGCATTATTTCCCAAAGAGATCCAGTTTCTCCTACCGGCGAGGTATAATTCCCAATATCTTATACATTAACCTGCTCGCAGCCCCAAACATTTCAACAGGTGGAGCGGAAAAGACGAAGTTATCATCATCAGGTCTAAACAGCCACAAGGACCATAACACGATTTAGTCCAGCGATCTGATTCAATAAAGAGTTGGCTGTTGAATGAATGAAGTGACCCTCATCGAGCATTACGCTGCGCGGTCTGCGTGCAACTTGGTTGACTCAGTGGAGCCGAATGGTTGCAAATGTCATTATTCCAAACTAACGGTTACCACGCAGAAGGCTCTGAATGACGACACTCTAGACAAGAGCTCTGGAGATTAATTGTGAAAGCACGCTAACAGCCAACACTGAAACCTTTTCGGCCGTTCAGCACTTAAGAAAGTGAAACGAGGGATCTATAGTATAGATTCACATCAGCCGTGCATCTGATGTGTAGGCCAGTCCCGTACGATGCTCCTGATTGGCTGTTGATAAGCCAGTCACAGGACTGGAAACTCTCAGTCTCTCGAGAGAATTCACATAGGCGGGATGTATGTTCCACCTCTCCTGAGGGATACGTCTTTCAAAAGTATCCCTCAGGAGAGGGAAATGGAGGTCAAGTGAAAAGCCATAAAGTGGGTGCAGCTTAGGGCCGATGGAACGCTGCCTACAGTGCACCACGAGAGAGGTACAATTATAGCATTAGCTCCCTACTGGAGTACGCTGGGAATGACTTACCACTAGAAGAAAAATACTTATGACCATTTAGCCAGGGTATTATACAGAGGCAAAACCCCCTCTAGTTAATATATGTCAGACCTCATTATGCCCGTAGGTCAGGTCAGGTCAGGTTAATGGATGTGGAGATCTGGTAACCGCCTCAGATATCTAAAGCCATTATGTTTCAAATATTTACAACCACTGTGTTGCGGTTGGACTGGTCAAGACAGAAGAAAAGTCTAAGAAAAATTTATCATTTCCGACAAAAATAAGACCAAAGACTTGATAACACATGACAAAAACGCCGCCATATCACTGTCGCTGCCTGATTCTCTATGCTTGATATGACAAATTATTCACGGTTAATATGATATTCAATATGATTATTAATGGGACTGACTGTGATTTTAGAACAACGCTCCTCATTATAAGAAATATGTTATCATATCAGTGTCCTCGAAAAGAAAAAAAATAAACCTTCACCATTCTCATCTCGCTCTCTCTCTCTCTCTCTCTCATCTCTCTCTCTCTCTCTCTCTCATCTCTCTCATCATTTTCAAGTTATCCATAAAAATATTAAAATCAAAATAAAAATGTAAAAAAACAATAAAATAAAAAATAAAAATAAAAAATAAATAAAATAAAATAAAATATAAAAATAAAAATAACGATAATAAAATTATAAGGTAATAATGAAATAAATAAAATAAAAATAAAATATTTCAAAATAAGAATAGTAAATTGAAAATAAAAATAATTAAAATTTCTCTCTCCTCTCTCATCTCGCGTCTCTCTCATCTCTCTCTCTCTCTCTCTCCTAATCTCTCTCTCTCTCTCTCTCTCTCTGCGTAAACAGCTAATGATAACGAGCTTCAAAAGAATTCAGTTTATTTCCTTATACTTATTACGTCTTTCCTGCCGGGAGCTGAATTAGATCTTCAGTAGCTATAAAACTCCTTAATTAGGAAAGCATTTTTTTTTTTATCAGGAGAAATTCGCTTTCTGTAACTTTAATGTCCCCATCCATTCGCTGCATTCCCACCTTTTTCCATTTACAAAATTAAAAAGATTTTCTCCATTTACAAAATTAAAAAGATTTTTCTCCATTTACAAAATTAAAAAGATTTTCTCCATTTACAAAAATTAAAAAGATTTTCTCCATTTACAAAATCAAAAAGATTTTTCTCCATTTACAAATCAAAAAGATTTTCTCCATTTACAAAATTAAAAACAGATTTTCTCCATTTACAAAATTAAAAAGATTTTCTCATTTACAAATTTAAAAAGTTTCCCCTGACCCCTTTTCCAATAATTCTATACGTAAAATATGTAAAATCAACGTCTTAAACGATCTAAAAAATAATTAGAATATATCTTTCATTTGATCTTACACAGTGAAAACTTAAAAATTTAAATGCAACAGTAAATATATAATTGATTAGGTTGATTCATAAAATAAAATTATTCACTTTAAGAACAACATGAAACTAGTACTTTTAGTGTGAATGTGAAGACAGGGATGACTGGCTGATTGGATGAATGTACTTGCGTTACTGTGGCATGTTTCTGAAACGGGACAACCCTAAGTATGACATATATATACGAGTAAGTGATTCCTTCAATGAACAAACTGCAATTTGAGAGGAATAAGTTATCTCATTACGAAATGAAAGTCAGTCCCCTTTGGGCTATACTGAACCACTTACATCAGTATGAACTGAAAATAATTACGTATATTTACCTAAAATAATATCCACTAATTACAGACTGTTGAAGTGAAAAATAGTCTTGTTCGCCTAAAATCACTAAAACTAAAACACCTCAATATGACTTTCAAATTAAAAGTATACTAAGAGAATATTAATTGTCATTAGTAACATCCGTCCAAAATAAATATCAATGTGAATTCAAGAATAACCATTTACTGACAATAAACAAGTCACCACTTCAATAAGCACTAAAAAACACTCCCATTTCTTGACACCAAACAATTAATTACATCGATGTGAACTGGAAATATATCCTTACGGACAACAAATAACCACTTCATCGCTTCACCAAAAATACGAAGGAATCATAGAGCAAGTGAGACTTGATTCATAACAATTCTGGGCTACCGAGGTCAAAGTCAGGTCAAAGTTGGGTCAAATCAGGTCAAAGTTGGGTCAAGTCTGGTCAAAGTCGGGTCAAAGTAAGGTCAAATTCAGTCAAAGTCACGTCAAAGTCACGTCAAGTCGGGTCAAATTTCAGGTCAAAGTCAGGTCAAAGTCGGGTCAAATTCAGGCAAAGTCAGGTCAAAGTCGGGTCAAAGTCATGGACGACATTCTGAATACTAAAACGAGGAAGCGACGGATATCGTCCCATTTCCAGTATTTTGCCCTCGGCTTTCCGGATTATGGAAATGCTGGCACAGCAAAGCATTCCTCTTGCCATTAAAGCGAAATCTGGTTTAAAGTCGAGTAGATTTCATTACAGGAAAAAAGGTAGAATTTAGTTTCGCGTGTTATGGCAGCAAATGAAGTCATATCAACGAGGCCAAAAATGAAGTTTTAGGATGGTTCCATGCCCTGGCCTCCACGTTATGGCAGCATATATTTTCATGGTGCAAATGATGGGAATCACATTTTTGAAAGAGCGCTGCATTTTGTATATATGCCTTCTTTTTTCTTCTTCTTTTTCTCCGTTATACTCCCTAGTCTGGTTCGCTTTTCTACTTAAAAATTGAGTTTCAGTTTTAAGGAATTTTATTTTCATAATATGAATCACTGTTCTAAAAGAACGTGAAGTTAACGTTTTATTTCACTTACTCGGGGAGTAAGCCTACAAACTACTTTATTGTTGGTGGTGGTGGTGGTGGGGAGGAGGCGGTCTAGGTGGAAGAGCTTAAAAAAAAGGTCTGAAAAAGGTGTTTGGCGTTGAGTTAAAGATACAGGAATTTTAGGATAGGATATTTAAGACTCCTTTATTAGCATGGAAATGTAAAAAATAAATATTGTGTATGTTAAACAGTAAAAAAAATTATTTCTAATAAAATAAAAATGGCTCCTTTCTACCGTAGACTTTAACACGTTTTTAATTTTATTTCGTTTCAAAGTTAGTGATATAATGTAGACAACTTATGCATGAGGGGAAAACTTGCACGCATCCCAGTAAGCTGGAGGTCGAATCACGACTTGGTTTTAATATATGCATATCATCTTTAACCACATAAACAACACTTTCACATTCCAGGGTCACCAGAATCTGAAGCGAATTTAACTATTATGGGGTACAATAAACCCAAATAAATTATGCCGAAACAATATTGGAGTTGAAAGAGTACAACATGTCCTTATAAATTATTAAACTTTGACACTTCACAGCAACCGGTATACGACCAATAAATATACAACGCTCTTTTTTTTAACTTTAGTTTACCCAGACCACTGAGTTAATATTAACTCTCCTAGGGCTGGCCCGAAGGATTAGACAAGCTATTTAAAATCTCCAAGAATTTTATTCAAAACTAGCAACATATGTCAATCTAAGAACTATTTAAATTAATTCATATGTATTTTAAAAATTCATATTCATATATATAGTGTATATACAGATATATATACATATACATAGATATCTATATTAGATTGAAAACTAAGTAAATACATTTCATGTATTTAAAAAATCTTATATTTATCTAAATCTCTGTTAAATAAAAATATCTATAAATTACAATCTAAAAAATAAATACGTAAATTACTATATGAATCTTATATTTTTTGTAAAATCATTAAATTTAAAGAATTTTAAAATATTAAAACGCTACTTTACAGATATTTACAAAAGTTGTATAACTCTGCTGGTGCATTTAAAAACCAACATTGTTGATGCTCGAATTCCTTGCTCTTCAGGCCTAAAGAGAATGAGTCAGAATTCATATACTGAATTTTATGCCCAGTACGGCAACTGCACTGAGGTTGTCTATACTCATTTTCTCTAAATGCTGAAAATAAAAGCAATATGGACAAGACAATAGTCAGTCACATCCATCCTTGAACATCTGAATGAAGTATGAGCTTCGAGCAACGAAAAAAAATCGACATTATTCTAACCCGCAAACTATTTGAAGAAAGGAACTTCACAACTGCGCATCATATCCATTTGTACATAGTGGTCATCTCTCTCTCTCTCTCTCTCTCTCTCTCTCTCTCTCTCTCTCTCTTTCCTGTATAGTAATCCTTTCCATTTTCTTACATCCTCCATTACCTCTATCCTGCAATTTCCAGGTCTTCCTCCTTCCTCCTCTCTTTCCCCCTAACATTTGAACTGAGTTATCCAAATTCCAAACAAAGCAAATATACTACAAGCATTTTCACATAATCCATCTTGTTTCGCTACTAGTTTTGTTCTAGGCTATGTCATTCATCCTGTATATATATATAATATATATATAGATATATATTTATATATACTATATATAATAATATTATATATAATAATATATAATATTATATATATATATAATATATATGGTTACTTGAAGATGGAGGTAGACGAGCCTCTGAAAACCTGATATTATAGTATAAAATAAAGAATATTACAAATATGTATGATGTTATATGATGTTTTAGACAACTAAATAGTCAAATTAAATTCCATATTCTTCCGAATATGAAAATCATAAACGGCTGCCTTTTCCCCCATTTCCTAATCAATTTAATTATTGTTTTTTTTCAGTTCCACAATATGGTTGGAGCCCATTTTCCTAATGAAGAGGGAACCCAAAAATATGATTGTTTATTAATTTCCCGGTGTTTTCTGAGTAATTTCCCATTTGTAGAATATCAACAAACAACGTGACATATTTTTCATTTCATATTTTAGGATTATTTTAGAATTCCTGTTTTCTTCGTTACCGTTACCGTCGCTTTGAAGAGTTTTTCGTAAATCCCCCTGGGGGGTCTCTCCCTCCTCCCTCCCCCCCATCCACTCCGCCATTACTCCGTCAGCTCGATAGTTATAATTTTTAATATAAAAATTTGGAAAAGCAATAACTCTGCTCGCTGCAATACGCGTCGCATATTTTGTACTCTACAGACGTAAGAAGATTCGTAACTGTAATGACACAGTGGGCAATGTTACGCAAAAGCGTATAATTTTTGTCATGTTATAGAGGCTGTTTGGAAAGCGACCGGCCATCTTTGACATTATGCAAAGTACGCAATCATTTTTCGAGTTGGACTCAAAGGGAATTTAAAAAAAAAATAGCGCCACGGAAAATTGCGCAATGCCTGATTATTGATAATTGTGATAATTGATCACAATTCGACGTAATTCTATTTAAACACTTTCCTCTCTAGATATAACTCAGATATCGTCCCAGTTGCCTGTTCAGAGTTCGGAGGTCCAAACCAGGCCGCCACCATAAGCCCATTCAACACCTTACCAAACTAACAGAGGGGCCGTCATTAGGCAATGTGCCCGTTGCTGGTATAAGGCCAGCTTTACTATAAAATGATGCAGAAGAACTTAAATATTTTCATACAAGTTATGGATTTTTTTACTCGATAAATAAATATACGGGTGATATTGTGATATTTAATGAGACAAATAGATTTAGAACAATTCGGGAGGATGAAATAATAATTACTGGTACAGCTGAAACATCAAAAATGTAAAATATATATATATATATATATATATATATATATGTGTGTGTGTGTGTGTGTGTGTGCATGTGCGTGTGTGTGTGTGTGACATGCGTGCGTTTCTCTGCGTCTTTCATGTTATATATATATATATATATATATATATGTAAATAACAATTCTATCGATATGTATCACTAGTTACCTTGTTCGATACGTTTGGTGATTTCGAGGTCTAAGTATAAATTATTTTATGTCTAGAACTAAAATAAAAAGATCCACTGATTGCTTTACCTGCGATCTGTTACGGAAGCAGCGAAAGGAAATCCCCGAACTGACTTATTTTTTAATGCAAAAACAAATGTATTTTCTTTTCACTTATCTGTGAAGTACCATTGTTCTAAAGACTTCCTTCTTGTCTGACTGGGTCACTCCATTATGGCCCCAGTCAGGTTGTTGTTGTTTTTATTTATATGTGGAAAATGAAGTTCACTGACTGACATTCTTTGAGGACTACCGACCCGATTAGGGGACACAAACGCGCATATGCACTTCATGCACAGAACAATGCAATAGTCTCCCCATGCTTTTAAGAACAACCATAGGCCGAATTGGAATGGATCTAACATAATTTTTAAAAATAACAATGTCCAAACAAGATGACTAGTGGAAGGCGCCGCCATAAACTTAGGAGAAGCTTTTTACGGTAACAAGTCGTTCGTTGGGGAAGATCCATTAGTCAATTTTTGCATTCTTAAAAACTTTGTTTAAAATTTTCATTATAAGACAAGCTGTGTTTTTCCTCAGCCTGATGCTGCCCCCTCTTCTGCTCTCCTCCCTCAGACAGATTACAGCACGGGGGACGTGACGTCCAGCATTGTTGCAGCCGCGCCGCCAGGTTGAACACCGTGCAGCATCATCACAGACCCAACAAGACGTTTCCAGCAGAATAGCAAACAGGAATTCGAACAAAAACAACGGCGAATTACCTAGTTGGGCTGTTGAGCTCTTCCTTCATTTGCGTTCGTCATTGTGGAATTGTCCTGTTCAGAAGATTACTTCGACGGATTTTTAAATTCATAATGTTCACTTGACTGAAGATGAACTTAGTACAAAGTTCGGAAGCTCTTATTATTAAAGACTTTATACTTCACATGCGATATTATTGTGGACCTGCAATCATTATTATTATTATTATAGCCTAGTAGATTAACTCATAATCTCTGCTTATTAAACAACACAGAAAGACGCAGAGAAAAACACGCATGTACACACACACACACACATATATATATATATATATATATATATATATATATATATATATATATATATATATATATATATATATATACATATATATATATATATATATATATATATATATATATATATATATGTATGTATGTATATATATATATATATATTGATATGATTTTTTGGTGTGTGTGTGTGTGTGTGTGAGTGTGTGTGTGTACGAGAGAGAGAGACTGACGCCTCTGTAGGTGTAATAAAACACAATTAATCTGAGAAATTTT
>NC_087209.1:18450004-18605004 GCF_015104395.2 Macrobrachium nipponense | reverse complement strand
CTAGAAGAAAAATACTTATGACCAGTTAACCGGGTATTATACAGAGCCAAACTCTCTAGTTAATATATGTCAGACCTCATTATACCCGTAGGTCAGGTCAGGTCAGGTTAATGGATGTGGAGATCTGGTAACCGCCTCAGATATCTAAGCCATTACGTTTCAAATATTTATTTCAACCACGTGTTGCGGTTGGACTGGTCAAGACAGAAGAAAAGTCTAAGACAAAATTTATCATTTCCGACAAAAATAAGACCAAAGACTTGATAACAAATGACAAAAACGCCGCCATATCACTGTCGCTGCCTGATTCTCTAGGCTTGATATGACAAATTATTCACGGTTAATATGATACTCTATATGATTATTAATGGGACTGACTGTGATTTTAGAACAAATCTCCTCATTATAATAAATATGTAATCATATCAGTGTTCTCGAAAAAAATAAACCTCACCATTCTCTCTCTCTCTCTCTCTCTCTCTCTCTCTCCTCTCTCTCTCTCTCTCTCTCTCTCTCTCTCTCTCATTTTCAAGTTATCCATAAAAAAAATTAGATATAGAATAAAATGTAAAAAAACAATAAAATAAAATAAAAATAAATATAAAATAAAATATAATAATAAAAAATAACACGATAATAAAATTATAAAAGATAATATTAATAATAATAAATAAAATAATATTCAAAATAAGGATGGTAAATTGAAAAAAATAAAAATAATCAAAATCTCTCTCTCTCTCTCTCTCTCTCTCTCTCTCTCCCTCTTCTCTCTCTCTCTCTCTCTCTCTCGCTCTCTCTCAAATCCTCTCTCTCTCTCTCTCTCTCTCTCTCTCTGCGTAAACAGCTAATGAGAACGAGCTTCAAAAGAACTCAGTTTATTTTCCTTATACTTTATTACGTCTTTCCTGCCGGGAGCTGAAATTAGATCTTCAGTAGCTATAAAACTCCTTATTTAGGAAAGCATTTTTTTTATCAGGAGAAATTCGCTTTCTGTAACTTTAATGTTCCATCCATTCGCTGCATTCCCTCCTTTTTCCATTTACAAATCAAAAAGATTTTCTCCATTTACAAATTAAAAAGTTTCCCCTGACCCTTTTCCAATAATTCTTATACGTAGAAAATATGTAAAATCAACGTCTTAAACGATCTAAAAAAAATGTTAGAATAATATCTTTCCTTTGATCTTACACAGTGAAAACTTAAAAATATAAATGAAACAGTAAAAATGCAAATGATTTAGATTGACTCATAAAATAAAAATTAATCACTTTAAGAACACCATGAAACTGGTACTTTCAGTGTGAATGTGAAGACATGATGACTGGCTGATTGGATGAATGTACTTGCATTACTCCGGCTTATTTCTGAAACGGGACAACCCTAAGTATGACATATATACGGAGTAAGTGATTCCTTCCATGAACAAACCTGCCAATTTTGAGAGGAATAAGTTACGAAATGAAAGTCAGTCACCTTTGGGCTATACTGAACGACTTACATCAGTATGAACTGAAAATAATTACGCATAGGATTGTGAAGTGAAAATAGTCTTGTTCGCCTAAAGTACAACTAAACACCTCAATATGACTTTCAATTAAAAAATATACTAAGAGAATATTAATGGTCATTATAAACATCCGTCCAAAATAAATATCAATGTGAATTCAAGAATAACAATTTACTGACAATAAACAAGTCACCACTTCAATAAGCACTAAACAACAGTCCCATTTCTTGGCACCAAACAATTAATTACTCGATATGAACTGGAAATAAATATCCTTACGGACTACAATAACCACTTCATCGCTTCACCAAAAAATACGAATGAATCATAGAGCAAGTGAGACTTGATTCCTAAAATTCTGGGCTGCCGAGGTCAAAGTTAGGTCAAAGTCAGGTCAAAGTCAGGTCAAAGTTTGGTCAAATCAGGTCAAAGTCGGGTCAAGTCTGGTCAAAGTAAGGTCAAAGTCGGGTCAAAATCGGATCAAAGTAAGGTCAAAGTCGGGTCAAATTCAGGTGAAAGTCAGGTCAAAGACAGGTCAAAGTCAGTCAAAAGTCGGGTCAAATTCAGGCAAAGTCAGGTCAAAGTCGGGTCAAAGTCATGACGACCTTCTGAATACCAAACGAGAAGCGACGGATACCGTCCCATTTCCAGTATTTGCCCGCTGCTCTCCGGATTATGGAAATGCTGAACAGCAAAGCATTCTCTTGCCATTAAAGCGAAAGCTTAAAACGAGTAGCTCTGTTTTAAAGTCGAGCAGATTTCATTACAGGAAAAAAGGTAGAATTTAGTTTCGCGTGTTATGGCAGCAAATGAAGTCATATCAACGAGGCCAAAAATGAAGTTTTAGGATGGTTGCCATGCCTAGCCTCCACGTTATGGCAGCATATAGTTTTCATGGTGCAAATGATGGGAATCACATTTTGAAAGAGCGCTGCATTTTGTATTATATGCCTTATTTTTCTTCTTCTTTTTCCTCCGTTATACTCCCTAGTCTGGTTCGCTTTTCTACTTCAAAATAAGTTTCAGTTTTAATAGTTTTATATTCATATATGAATCACTGTTTCTAAAAGAACATGAAGTTAACGTTTTATTTCACTTGCTCGGGGAGTAAGCCTACAACTACTTTGTTGTTGGTGGTGGTGGGGAGGGAAGGTCTATGGAAGAGCGTAAAATGGTCTGAAAAAGGTGTTTCGCATTGAGTTAAAGATACAGGAATTTTAGGATAGCATATTTAAGACCCCTTTATTAGAATGGAAATGTAAAAAAATAAATATTGCGTATGTTAAAAAAGTAAAAAAAAATTATTTCTAATAAAATATGGCTCCTTTCGACCGTAGACTTTAACACGTTTAATTTACGTTCAAAGCTAGTGATATAGTGTAGACAACTTATGCATGAGGGGAAAACTTGCACGCATCCCAAGTAAGCTGGAGGTCGGATCACGACTTGTTTTAATATGTGCATATCATCTTTAACCACATAAACAACACTTTCACCTTCCTGGGTCACCAGAATCTGAAGCGAATTTAACTATTATGGGTACAACAAAACCCACATGAATTATGCCGAAATATTAGAGTTGAAAGAGTAAAACATGTCCACTATAAATTTATTAAACTTTGTCACTTCACAGTCACCGTATACGACAATAAATCTGAAACGCTTTATTTTTAAACTTCAGTTTACCCAGACCACTGAGTAATATTAACTCTCCTAGGGCTGGCCCGAAGGATTAGACAAGCTATTTAAAATCTCCAAGAATTTTATTCAAAACTAGCAACATATGTCAATCTATGACTAATTAAATTAATTCCTATGTATTTAAAAAAATTAGTTTAGATCCATATATAGTGTATATGCACATATAGCATAGACATAGATATCTATATTAGATTGAAAACTAGGTAAATACATTTCATGTATTTAATTTTTATATATATCTAAATCTCTATTAATAAAAATCTCTATAAATTACAATCTAAAAAATAGATATATTTATAAATTACTATAAGAAATCTTTACTTTTTGTATAAATCATTAAATGTAAAGAATTTTAAAATATTAAAACGATACTTTAACAAATATTTACAAAAGTTGTATAACTCTGCTGTGCATTTTAAAAACCAACATTTTATGAAAAGTATTGTTAATGCTCGAATTCCTTGCTCTTGAAGTCTATATAGAGTGAGTCAGAATTCATATACTGAATTTTATGCACAGTACGGCAACTGCACTGAGGATTGTCTATACTCATTTTGTCTAAATGCTGAAAATAAAAGCAATATGGACAAGACAATGGTCAGTCACATCCATCCTTGAACATCTGAATCAAGTATGAGTTTCGAGCAAATAAAAAAATCGACATTATTCTGTCCCGCATACTATTTGAAGAAAGGAACTTCACAACTGCGCATCAAATCCCCTTGTACAAAGTGGTCATCTCTCTCTCTCTCTCTCCTCTTTTCCTGTATAGTAATCCTTTCCATCTGTTACATTCTCCATTACCTCTATCCTGCAATTTCCAGGTCTTCCTCTTCTCTCTCCTAACATTTCTGAGTTATCCAAATTACAAACAAACTCAGATGTACTACAAACATTTTCAACATAATCCATTTTGTTTCGCTACTAGTTTTGTTCTAGGCTACGTCATATATATATATATATATATATATATATATATATATATATATATATATATATATATATATATATTATATGGCTCCTGGAAACCTGATATTATAGTAATCAAAAATATAACATATATGTATGATGTTTTAGACATCTAAATAGTCAATTGAATTCCATATTCTTCCGAATATGAAAAACATAAATATTCCCCGCCCCTAAAAAGCAACCACCGAATAATTGGATTGATAGTTTCAGTAATTGCACGGTCAAGAGATGTCTTATCACGAAATCTTTAGAATCTGCTTTAATACAACTTGACTTTTCATTGTAATTTCAATGTTAGTCGTGGCCTTTTTCATTTAGACCCATGTATCTGTAACATGTTAAGAATGACCTCAAAGATATAATTACTGACTTAAATAAAAATCAGTTGCCTTAGAGTTATTAATTTTATTGTAATGTATGTCTGTCATGTTTTGTGAATATGGTTTTGTTAACCTGGTTCCGAATAGCTGTCACCTATAATCCTTTAATTGTCTGGAGATTGTATCTGAGATGATTTGTCCTTAAACCTTTAATTGCACACCCTTTGTTTATGCTTGTTTGGGAAGGTTTCTTATCTTCCAGGTGTGTCGGATTCTAGGTATATATATTATATATATATATATATATATATATATATATATATATATATATATATATATATAAAATATATATATATGTGTGTGTGTGTTGTGTGTGTGTGTGTACATGAGTATGTTTCTCTGCGTCTTTCTGTGTTGTTTAAAAACCACACATAAATCATTATTTTATATATATATATATATGCAAATGCAATTCGATCAATATATATCGCTAGTTAACCTTGTTCAATACGTCTGGTGGTTTCAAGGTCTATGTATAAAATCATTTTAATGGTCTAGAACTAAAATAAAGAAGATCAACTGATGCTTTACCTGCCATCTGTTACAGAAGCAGCGAAAGGAAATCCCCGCCCCGAAAACTGACTTATTTTTTAATGCAAAAACAATGTATTTTCTTTCACCTTATCTGTGAAGTACCATTGTTCTAAGACTTTCTTCTTGTCTGACTGGGTCACTCCATAACGGCCCCAGTCACGTTGTTGTTGTTTTTATTTTTATGTGGAAAAAAGAAAAAAGTTCACTGACGACATTCTTTGAGGCCAACCGACCCGATTAGGGGAACACAAACGCGCATATGCACTTCATGCACAAAACAATGCAATAGTCTCCCATGTTTTTTTTTAAGAACAACTATAGACCGAATTGGGATGGATCTAACATAATTTTTCAATAATAACAATGTCCAAACAAGAAGACTAGTGGAAGGCGCCGCCATAAACTTATGAGAAGCTTTTTACGGTAACAAGTCGTTCGTTGAGGAAGACCCATTAGTCATTTTTGCATTCTTAGAACCTTGTTAAAAATTTTAATTTTAAGACAAGCTCTGTCTTTCCTCGCCCCTGATGCTGCCCTCTCTTCTGCTCTCCTCCCTCAGACAGATTACAGCGCGGGGACGTGACGTCCAGCAATTGTTGCAGCCAGTGGAACACCGTGCAGCATCATCACAGCCCACAAGACGTTCCAGCAGAATAGCAAACAGGAATTCGAACAACAACACGGAATTACCTAGTTGGGCTGTGAGCGCTTCCTTCTTTTGTGTTCGTCATTATGGACTTGTCCTGTTTCAGAAGTTTACTTCGACGGATTTTTAAATTCATAATGTTCACTTGACTGAAGATGAACCGGAGTAGTACAAGGTTCGAAAGCTCTTATTATTAAAGACTTTATACTTCACATGCGATATTATTGTGAACCTGCAATCATTATTATTATTATTATTATCATTATTTATTATTATTAGGATAGCCTAGTAGAATATCTCCATAATCTCTGCTTTTTAAACAACACAGAAAGATGCAGAGAAAACACACGCATGTACACACACACACATACATATATATATATATATATATATATATATATATATATATATATATGATATTGATATGATTTTTTTGGGATGTGTGTGTGTGTGTGTGTGTGTGTGTGTGTGTGTACGAGAGAGAGGGCGACCGAGAGAGAGACAGACTGACGCCCCTTTGGCTGTAATAATACACACTTAATCTGAAAAATTTTATTCATTATTTTTTTACACTGGTGGGATAACTAGACATCTAATTGAGAAATAATATTTTGGAAACCACAGACTGGGTCATATGATGTAAATTCGAGAGATATAAAAATTAAAGACATGGTTATCTTCAATGTATTAGTAATCTATATTAAGAATGCTTTAAATACAATTACCAGTTTTTAAAATTATGCCAATAGGTGATTTTTAGTGAATTTTTAAAGTTGAGTGACAGACTGTGAGAGAGAGAAATCTCCTTCACCATCAAAGGTTAAACAAAAACTGAAGGAATCCCATCCATTTGGTAACTAATAATTAATCACCTTTCAATAGAAAATGGTTCAGCGCTTATAGGAGTCAAGGTTTATAGAGGAATCGTAAACTATCAACTATATACCACATAATTATGTGATTTAATAAGCAAGGGCACAGAGGATGTAAGATCTGTGACGTCATCAAGTCTTGTTGGTGGAGAATCTGAGGAATCCTTCCATGGATTCAGTCTCCAGAAGGACTCCAGCCTTCCAGTCCCCGAACTTGCTAAGGTGACCTCGTTATCCAGTATTTGTTTATATTTTACAAACTCATTCACCTATATGCATACTATACATATAAATACACACACCTATAGAGGTATAAAGCGGATAAAATGTTGGTAAGCGACGTCATCTGAGCGAGTTTGGAGCCTCAAAGGCTGAAGTCCTTCCTGGAGACTCTGAATCCTGAGAAGGATCCTTGGAGTCTCCCCCGACAGGACTTGATGACGTCACCGTCTTTACATCATCTCTGTGTTTGCTTATTAAATCACCATAATTATGTTTTATATAGTTAATAGTTTACGATTCCTCTGTAAATCTTGACTCCTATAAGCGCTGAACCATTTTTCTGTTGAAAGGTGATTCATATTATTCACCAAATGGAAGGAATTTTCATTCAATTTTTTACCTTTGATAGTGAAGTAGATTGCTCTCTCACACAGTCTGTCACTCAACTTTAAAAATTCACTAAAATCACATCTTGGCTTAATTTTCAAAAACTGGTAATTATATTTAAAGTAATCGTAATATAGATTCCTAAACATTGAAGATAACCATGTCTTTAATATTATATCTCTCGAATTTACATAAGATGACCCAGTCTGTGGTTTCAAAATATTATTTCAATTAGATCTAGTTATCCCCCCAGTGTCAAAAAAATAGTGAATCAAATTTTTCAACTTAAGTGTGGTTTATTACACCTACAGGGGCGTCAATCTCTCTCTCTTAAAGATCTTCCAGGCTGCATAAAGAAATGAAATTCTTGCACATGTGATAAAGTTTATTACGGACAGACCGGTAAATCTCTTCACAACGTCTCAAGCAACATCAATATTCTGTGAGAACTGGGTGGGCAATATCGAATGCATTATTCGTACATATGAGAGATTTAGACCATCCTATTAACTGGAGGGTCAAGCAAGAGCCTTAATCCCATGTAATGACATAGTTGAAAAAAGGAATATCATTGAATCTTGTTTCATCAGTCAAATGATAGAAATGTTCTAAATTTAAGTCTTGGTTTATTTAAAACTTGATGCTTACGTTATGAAAAAAGTTGTAGATAAATATAAGCAACAAAATTAATATATTCAGTTTTTACATGTTTTGGTCTGTAAAGATACTTTGTAGTTTCGGTTAGGTTTGTGACCGTGTGATATCCGATAATCCTGGATGATCTCTTTTAATTTTTACCCTTTTGACAATTAACCATCTGGTATTCTTGCTCTTGTTTTGTACCTGAGACCTTTATCTCCAATTGTACTTCATTAACTCCTTGACGATGTCTGAGTAAAGACGAAAGCGCTTGGATTTCTGACTATTATTTTCCTGTGGTATTCGCTTATTTATGAAGTCACGTGCATCTACAGTGATTTTTTAAGCAGAAATATATATATATATATATATATATAATATATATATATATATATATATATATATATATATATATATATATATATATATATATATATATATATATATATATATATATATATATATATATGTATATGTATATATATATACTATATATATATATATTATATATATATATATATATATATACGTATATATATATATATATATATATATGTATATATATATATATATATATAGTGAACTTTTATTTTTAAAGCTTGTCAATAAATATATTGCTTAGTTTTAAGTGTTTTACTACATAAAGGGCTGTCGTCACAGCATATCTAAAACAATATATTTTAATATTGACATTAATGTTCGCATATATATCATAGCCTTATTAATAAATATATATATATATATATATATATATATATATATAAATCATAAATATATATATATACATATATATATATATATATATATATATATATGCGTGCTTGTGTGAGTGTGTATTGGAAGATGGAATCTTTATCTTCTTAATTGTTCATTATTAGTCATATCGTGACTTGGACCGAGAACAGGGAAAAACTTCGCTAGAGGATATCAAATGAAAAAAAAAACACCTTCCCTTGAGGATCAAGTGGGAAAAAGCTTCAGTAGAGGATACCAAAGGGAAAAACCTTCACTAGAGGATATCAAAGGGAAAAACCTTCATTAGAGGATATCAAAAGGAAAAACCTTCACTAGAGGATATCAAAGGGAAAAACCTTCACTAGAGGATATCAAATTAGAAAACCTTACAACACCGGGTATCAAACGGGGGAAAAAACATTTAAAACAGATAATGATATCAAAGGGGGAAAAACATTTAACAGATAATGATATCAAAGAGAATTATATTTAACAAAAAATGGCCTTATCAGATTCTATCGACAGGCTAAGTAAGACCTTCATAACAGCAATCTGCTAAAGATGAGCAGTTCTTGAAAAACGCCGCTACCGTTAAGTCGACCTGATCTTAAATAAAGACGTAAATACTAAAATTATACGAAGAGCCAAGCGGCAAATAGAGATGAAGCTTCAATATAATTAAAACTCGAGTTTCAAGCAATATCATACTCTGAATACGTCAATTGCTAGCATTATTTCCCAAGGAGATCCATTTTCTCCTACCGGCGAGGTATAACTCCCAATATCTTATACATTAACCTGCTCGCAGCCCCAAACATTCAACAGGTGGAGCGGAAAAGACGAATTATCATCATCAGGTCTAAACAGCCACGAGGACCATAAAACGATTTAGTCCAGCGATCTGATTCAATAAAGAGTTGGCTGTTGAATGAATGAGTGACCCTCATCGAGCATTACTGCTCGCGGTCTGCGTGCAACTTGGTTGACTCAGTGGAGCCGAATGGTTGCAAATGTCATTATTCCAAACTAACGGTTACCACGCAGAAGGCTCTGAATGACGACACTCTAGACAAGAGCTCTGGAGATTAATTGTGAAAGCACGCTAACAGCCAACACCGGAACCTTTTCGGCCGTTCAGCACTTAAGAAAGTAAAACGAGGGCTCTATAGTATAGATTCACATCAGCCGTCATCTGATGTTTAGGCCAGTCCCTTACGACGCTCCTGATTGGCTGTTGATAAGCCAGTCACAGGGCTGGAAGCTCTCGTCTATCGAAGAATTCATATAGGCGGGATGTATGTTCAACCCTCTCCCTGAGGGATACGTCTTTCAAAAGTATCCTCAGGATAGGGAAATGGAGGTCAAGTGAAAAGCCATTAAGTGGGTGCAGCTTACGCAGAAGGAACCCTACAAACATCCTTTAGTAATGCCTACAGTGCACCACGAGAGAGAGGTGCACTGATGCCATTAGCTCCCTACTGGAGCACGCTAGGAATGACTTACTACTAGAAGAAAAATACTTATGACCATTTAGCCAGGGTATTACACAGAGGCAAAACTCCTCTAGTTAATATATGTCACCTCATTATACCCGTAGGTCAGGTCAGGTCAGGTCAGTCAGGTTAATGGATGTGGAGATCTGGTAACCGCCTCAGATATCTAAAGCTATTATGTTTCAAATATTTACAACACTGTTGCGGTTGGACTGGTCAAGACAGAAGAAAAGTCTAAGAAAATTTATCATTTCCGACAAAAAATAAGACCAAAGACTTGATTAACACATGACAAAAAACGCCGCCATATCACTGCCGCTGCCTGATTCTCTATGCTTGATTTGACAAATTATTCACGGTTAATATGATACTCAATATGATTATTATGGACTGACTGTGATTTTAGAACAACGCACCTCATTATATAAATATGTAATCATATCAGTGTTCTCGAAAAAAATAAACCTTACACATTCTCTCTCTCTCTCTCTCTCTCTCTCTCTTCGTTCTCTCTCTCTCTCTCTCTCTCTCATTTTCAAGTTATCCATAAAAAAATTAGATATAGAATAAAATGTAAAAAAAAACAATAAAATAAAATAAAAATAAATATAAAAATAAAAATAATAATAATAAAATAACGATGATAAAATTATAAGATAATAATTACATAAATAAAATAAAATAATATTCAAAATAAGGATGGTAAATTGAAAATAAAATAAAAATAATCAAAATCTCTCTCTCTCTTCTCTCGATCTCTCTCTCTCTCTCTCTATCTCTCTCATCTCTCTCTCTCTCTCTGCGTAAACAGCTAATGATAACGAGCTTCAAAAGAACTCAGTTTATTTTCCTTATACTTTATTACGTCTTTCCTGCCGGGAGCTGAAATTAGATCTTCAGTAGCTATAAAACTCCTTAATTAGGAAAGCATTTTTTTTTTATCAGGAGAAATTCGCTTTC
Source organism: Macrobrachium nipponense (assembly GCF_015104395.2). NCBI lineage: Eukaryota > Metazoa > Arthropoda > Malacostraca > Decapoda > Palaemonidae > Macrobrachium > Macrobrachium nipponense. The sequence goes on along the minus strand of NC_087209.1, from coordinate 18,593,956 downwards.
TGTAACTTTAATGTTCTCATCCATTTTCCTTTTTCCATTTACAAAATTAAAAAGATTTTCTCCATTTACAAAATTAAAAAGTTTCCCCTGACCCTTTTCCAATAATTCGTATACGTAAAATATGTAAAATCAAAGTCTTAAACGATCTAAAAAATAGTTAGAATATATCTTTCCTTTGATCTTACACAGTGAAAACTTAACAATTTAAATGCAACAGTAAAAATACAAATGATTAGATTGATTCATAAAATAAAAATTAATCACTTTAAGAACACCATGAAACTGGTACTTTCAGTGTGAATGTGAAGACAGGGATGACTGGCTGATTGGATGAAAGTACTTGCGTTACTCTGGCATGTTTCTGAAACGGGACAACCCTAAGTATGACATATATACGAGTAAGTGATTCCTTCCATGAACAAACCTGCCAATTTTGAGAGGAATAAGTTATCTCATTACGAAATGAAAGTCAGTCACCTTTGGGCTATACTGAACTGTAAAATATTACGTATATTTACCTAAAATAATATCCACTAATTACAGGATTGTGAAGTGAAAAATAGTCTCGTTCGCCTAAAATACAACTAAACACCTCAATATGACTTTCAAATTAAAAATATACTAAGAGAATATTAATTGTCATTAGTAACATCCGTCTAAAATAAATATCAATGTGAATTCAAGAATAACCACTTAAACATTAATAGAAAGCAGACGCATTTACTGACAGTGAACAAGTCACCACTTCAATAAGCACTAAAAAACAGTCCCATTTCTTGACACCAAACAATTAATTACATCGATATGAACTGGAAATATATCCCTATAAACTACAAATAACAACTTCATCGCTTCACCAAAAATACGAAGGAATCATAGAGCAAGTGAGATTTGATTCCTAAAAATTCTGGGCTGCCGAGGTCAAAGTCAGGTAAAAGTCGGGTCAAAGTCAGGTCAAAGTCGGGTCAAAGTCGGGTTAAAGTCGGGTCAAAGTCAGGTCAAAGTCGGGTCAAAGTCAGGTCAAAGTCGGGTCAAGTCTGGTCAAAGTCAGGTCAAAGTTGGGTCAAAGTCAGATCAAAGTCAGGTCAAAGTCGGATCAAAGTCAGGTCAAAGTCGGGTCAAAGTCAGGTCAAAGTCGGGTCAAAGTCATAAAACGAGGAAGCGACGGATACCGTCCCATTTCCAGTATTTTGCCCCCGCTCTCCGGATTATGGAGGAATGCTGGAACAGCAAAGCATTCCTCTTGCCATTAAAGCGAAAGCTTAAAACGAGTAGCTCTGTTTTAAAGTCGAGCAGATTTCATTACAGGAAAAAAGGTAGAATTTAGTTTCGCGTGTTATGGCAGCAAATGAAGTCATATCAACGAGGCCAAAAATGAAGTTTTAGATGGTTGCCATGCCCTGGCCTCCACGTTATGGCAGCATATATTTTTCATGGTACAAATGATGGAATCACATTTTTTAAAGTGCGCTACACATCATAGGTACGTGATTTACATTATATGCCTTATTTTTTCTTCTTTTTCTCCGCTATAATCCCTAGTCTGGTTCGCTTTTCTACTTGAAAATTAAGTTTCAATTTGAAGGAATTTTATTTTCATAATATGAATCACTGTCTAAAAGAACATGAAGCTAACTTTTTATTTTCTCTTACTCGGGGAGTAAGCCTACAAACTACTTTGTTGTTGTTGGTGGTGGTGGTGGTGAGGGAAGGTCTCTATGGAAGAGCCTAAAAATGGTCTGAAAAAGGTGTTTCGCGTTGAGTTGAAGATACAGGAATATTAGGATAGGATATTTATTATTCATTTATTAGAATGGAAATATAGAAAATAATATTGTGCATATTAAACAGATACACAAAATTATTTCTAATAAAATATGGCGTCTTTGTTTTAATTTTCGTTGGTGAAACGAGGCTCCCTTGACCGTAGATTTTTAAAAATGTTTTTAATTTACGTTAAAAGTTAGGGATATAATCTTAACAACTATCCATGAGGGGAAAATCTTGCATCCATTCCGAGTAAGCTGAAGGTCGGCTCACGACTTGTTTTAGTATTTGCGTGCCATCTTTAACCACATAAACAACACTTTCACATTCCAGGGTCACCAGAATCTAAAGTGAATTTAACTATTACGGGGTACAATAAACCCAAATAAATTATCCGAAAAAAATATTGGAGTTGAAAGAGTGCAACATGTCCACATAAACTATTAAACTTTGACACTTCACAGCCACCGTATACGACCAATACATCTGCAACGCTTTTTTATTTCTAACTTTAGTTTACCCAGACACTAAGTTAATATTAACTCTCTGGGGCTGGCCCGAAAGATTAGACAAGTTATCTAAAATCTCCAAGAATCTTATTCAAACTAGCAACATATGTCAATCTAAGAACTATTTAAATTATCATGTGTATTTTAAATAATTTTTATTCATATATATGTATATATATATATATATATATATATATATATATATATATATATTATATATATATATATATATATATATGTATACTAGATATCTATATTAGATTAAAAACTAGGTAAATACATTTCATGTATCTAAAAAATTTTATATTTATCTAAATCTCTATTAAATAAAAAAATCTCTATAAATTACAATCTAAAAAATAAATATATTATAAAAGAAATATATTATAAAATATTAAAACGCTACTATACAGATATTTACAAAAGTCGTATAATTCTGCTGTGCATTTAAACCAACATTTATGAAAGTTCATTGTTGATGCTCGAATTCCTTGCTCTTCAGGCCTAAAGAGAATGAGTCAGAATTTATATAATGAATTTTATGCTCAGTACTACACTGAGGGTTGTCTATACTCATTATGTCGAAATGCTGAAAATAAAAGCATTATGACAAGACAATGATCAGTCACAGCCATCCTTGAACATCTGAATGAAGTATGAGCTTCGAGCAAAGAAAAAAAATCGAAATTATTCTGACCCGCAAACTATTTGAAGAAAGGAACTTAACCGCGCATAACATCCCTTTGTACAAAGTGGTCATCTCTCTCTCTCTCTCTCTCTCTCTCTCTCTCTCTCTCTTCCTGTATAGTAATCCTTTCCATTTTGTTACATCCTCCATTACCTCTATCCTGCAATTTCCAGGTCTTCCTCCTCTCTCCCCTAACATTACCGAGTTTATCCAAATTACAAACAAAGCAAATGTACTACAATCATTTTCAACATAATCCATCTTGTTTTCGCTACTAGTTTTTAGTTCTAGGCTACGTCATTCATCCTGTATATATATATATATATATATATATATATATATATATATATATATATATATATTATATATATATGGTTACTTGAGATGGAGGTAGACGAGCCGCTGAAAACCTGATATTATAGTAACATAAAGAATATTACAAATATGTATGATGTTATATGATGGTTTTAGGCATCTAAATAGTCAAATTAAATTCCGTATTCTTCCGAATATGAAAAACATAAATATTTCCCTCGCCCCTAAAAAAACAAACGGCTGCCTTTTCCCCCCCCATTTCCTAATCAATTTAATTATTGTTTTTTTTTCAGTTCCACAATATGGTTGGAGTCCATTTCCCTAATGAGGGAACCCAAAAATAGGATTGTTTATTAATCTCCCGGTGTTTCTGAGTAATTCCCCATTTGTAGATATCAACAAACAACGTGACAATTTTTCATTTCATATTTTAGGATTATTTTAGAATTCCTGTTTTCTTCGTTACCGTTACCGTCGCTTTGAAGAGTTTTTTAGTCAAATCCCCCTGGGGGGTCTCTCCCACCTGCCCCCCCCCAACCCACTCCGCCATCATGTCCGTCAGCTCGATAGTCAAACTTTTTAATACAAAAATTTTGAAAATATATAAACTCTGCTCGCTGCAATACGCGTCGTATATTTGTACTCTACAGACGTAAGAAGATTCCGTGACGGTAATGACACGTGGGCAATATTACGCAAAAGCGTTTTATTTTTGTCATGTTACAGAGGCTGTTTGGAAAGCTACCGCCGTCTTTGACATTATGCAAAGTACGCAATCATTTTTCGAACTGGACTCAAAGGGAATTTAAACAAAAACAAACAAAAAAAGCGTCACGGAAAATAGCGCAATGCCTGATAATTGATAATGTGATAACTGATCACAATTCGACGTAATTCAATTTAAACCCTTTCCTATCTAGATATAACTCAGATATCGTCCCAGTTGCCTGTTCAGAGTCCGGAGGTCCAAACCATGGCCACCTAATCCATTCAACACCTTACCAAACTTACAGGGCCGTCATAAGGCAAGTGCCCGTGCTGGCATAAGGCCAGCTTTACTATAATGATGCAGGAGAACTTAGATATTTCATACAAGTTATGGATTTTTTTGGTACTCCATAAATAAATATACGGGTGATATTGTGATATTTAATGAGACAAATAGGTTTAGAACAATTCGGGAGGATGAAATAATAATTACTGGTACAGCTGAAACATCAAAAATGTAATATATATATATATGTGTGTGCGTGTGTGTGTGTACATGCGTGCGTTTCTCTGCGTCTTTCATGTTATATATATATAGATATATATATATATATATTATATATATATATATATATATATATATATATATAAATGCAATTCTATCGATATGTATCACTAGTTAATCTTGTTCGATACGTTTGGTGATTTCGAGGTCTAAGATAAATTATTATTTCATGTCTAGAAACTATAATAAAGAAGATCCACTGATGCTTTACTGCTATCTGTTACGGAAGCAGCGAAAGGAAATCCCCGAAAACTGACTTATTTTTTAATGCAAAAACAAATGTATTTTCTCTTCACTTATCTGTAAAGTACCATTGTTCTAAAGACTTTCTTCTTGTCTGACTGGGTCACTTCATAACGGTCCCAGTCAGGTTGTTGTTGTTTTTATTTTTATGTGGAAAATGAAGTTCACTGACTGACATTCTTTGAGGACTACCGACCCAATTAGGGGAACACAAAACGCGCATATGCACTTCATGCACAGAACAATGCATAGTCTCCCATGCTTTTAAGAACAACCATAGACCGAATTGGGATGGATCTAACATAATTTTTAAAATAACAATGTCCAAACAAGAAGACTAGTGGAGGCGCCGCCATAAACTTAGAGAAGCTTTTACGGTAAAAAAAAAGTCGTTCGTTTGGGGAAGACCCATTAGTCAATTTTTGCATTCTTAAAAACTTTGTTAAAAATCTTAATTCTACGACAGCTCTGTTTTTCCTCCGCCTGATGCTGCCCCTCTTCTGCTCTCCTCCCTCAGAAGATTACAGCACGGGGGACGTGACGTCCAGCATTGTTGCAGCCGCGCCGCCAGGGAACACCGTGCAACATCATCACAGCCCACAAGACGTTCCAGCAGAATAGCAAACAGGAATTTGAACAACAACAACGGAATTAACCTAGTTGGGCTGTTGAGCTCTTCCTTCATTTGCGTTCGTCATTGTGGAATTGTCCTGTTCAGAAGTTTACTTCAACGGATTTTTAAATTGATAATGTTCACTTGACTGAAGATGAACCTAGTACAAAGTTCGGAAGCTCTTATTATTAAAGACTTTTATACTTCGCATTGATGATCATTGTGGACTTACAATCATTATTATTATAATTAATTATTATTATAGCCTAGTAGATTAACTCATAATCTCTGCTTATTAAACAACACATAAGAAGCACACACACACACACACACACACACATCATATATATATATATATATATATATATATTATATATTATATTGATATGATTTTTTGGTGTGCGGGTGTGTGTGTGTGTGTGTGTGTGGTGTACGGGGAGAGCGCGATCGAGAGAGAGAGAGAGAGACTGGCACCCCTGTAGGTGTAATAAAACACAATTAATTTGAGAAATTTTATTCATTATTTTTTGACAATGGTGGGATAACTTGACCATCTAATTGAAATAAAATATTTGTGAAACCACTGTCTCGGTCATCTTATGTAAATTCGAGAGATATAAAATTAAAGACATGGTTATCTTCAATGGTTTAGGAATCTATATTAAGAATGCTTTAAATACAATTACCAGTTTTTTAAAATTAAGCCATAGTGATTTTTAGTGAATTTTTTAAAGTTGAGTGACAGTCTCTGAGAGAGTGAAATCTCCTTCACCATCAAGGTCCAAAATTGAAGGAAAATTCCTTCCATTTGGTAACTAATATGAATCACCTTTCAACAGAAAATGTTTTCAGCGCTTATAGAGTCAAGATTTACAGAGGAATCGTAAACTATTAACTATATAAAACATCAATTATTGTGTTTATTTAATAAGCAAGGGCACAGACGATGTAAAGATCTGTGATGTCATCAAAGTCCTGTCGGTGGAGAATCTGAGGATCCTTCCATGGATTCAGTTTCCAGGAGGGACTCCAGCTTTCCAGTCCCCGAACTCGCTAAGGTGACTCGTTATCCAGTATTTTGTTTTCACTTTTCCAACTTTGTTCACTTATTTATGTATACTATACACAGAATCACACACACCTAAAGAGGTGTAAAGTGAAATAAAATGTAGGTAAGCGAAGTCCCCTGAGCGAGTTTGAAGCCTCAAAGACTGAAGTCCTTCCTGGAGACTCTGAATCCTGAAAAGGAATCCTTGGAGTCTCCACCGACAGGACTTGATGACGTCACAGGTTCTTCACATCATCTTTGTCTTTGCTTATTAATTCACCCTAATTATGTTTTATATAGTTAATAGTTTACGATTCCTCTGTAAATCTTGACTCCTATAAGCGCTTGAACCATTTTTCTGTTGAAGGTGATTCATAGTTAGTTACCAAATGGAAGGAAATTTTCCTTCAATTTTTGACGTTTGATGGTGAAGGAGATTTCCACTCTCTCGAGACTGTCACTCACCTTTAAAAATTCACTAAAACTCAGCTATTGGAAGAATTTAAAAAACTGGTAATTGTATTAAAGCATTCTTAATATAGATTTTCTTCCCCAAACATTGGAATAATCATGTCTTTAATTTATTTCTCTCTGAATTTACATAAGATGACCGAGTCTGGTGGTTTCAAAAATATTATTTCAATTAGATGTCTAGTTATCACCCAGTGTCAAAAAATAATGAATGACAAAATATTTCAAATTAATTTGTGTTTTATTACACCTACAGGGGTGCCAGTCTCTCTCTCTCGGTCGCGCGCTCTCTCGTACACACCATCACACACACACACACACACACACACACACACACACAAACCCAAAAATGATACCAATATATATAGTATATATATATATATATATATATATATATATATATAATATATATATATATATATATATATATATTAGGTGTGTGTGTGGTGTGTGTGTGTGTACATGCGTGTGTTTCTCTGCGTCTTTCTGTGTTGTTTAAAAACACACATAAAATCATGTTAAATAATATATATATAATTGTAATTCTATCGATTATGTATTTCGCTAATTAACCTTGTTCGATACGTTTGGTGATTTCATTAGCGAGTGCCGGAAAAAAAAAGGGATTCGGATCCATTAAGCTAACCTTTATCTATTATAATCACTGCACCCGTTAATTCTAAAGCAAACTTCTATGCTAATACTATTAGACTATAGTAATTATAATGATAATAGTATATCATTCCTATTGTTATAACATAAAAGTATATATATATATATATAATATATATATATAATATATATGTAATTATATATATATATATATATCTATTATATATACCACAGGTTTATATAAATACATATATTTGTTTGTAAGTATGGAATAGGTGTTCGTGTGAATATATATATATATATATATATATATATATATATATATATATTATATTATATATATATATATATACACACACATATATATATATATATATATATATATATGTAAATATATATGCTATATATATATAGTATATATATATATATACTTATAAAATATATATATCAGGTTATATATAGGCATACATATACATGTATTTGTGTGTAAGTAGGTGTGTCATACATGTCGACAAGTTTGCGAATTCACAGCAAGTATTATTTTCCCTATAATTAATATCGATATAATCCATTTTATGCAGTGGTATAATTCTCACCCTGATCCCTTTTATACGGGGAGATAATTAATAACCTGTGTGATTTGCACTGATTTTTTTTTTATTGTTTAGCTCAAAGTACGGTGTGACAAGGTTAGCGTGCCGTCAATGACTAGCCACGCTTATAACATGCTCCTCGGGCTCTGGTCAACTTAACTACCTCTGTGGCAGTAGAGTAGACCTTAATAAGCTCTACAGCCAACAGTATTTTCCAATATGGGATAAGTTGCAAGTTTATATATATATATATATATATATATATTTTATTTATATTTATTAATAAGGCTATGAAATATATCATGCGAACATTTGTTGCGGGTCTTTATTTTTATTTCTCTTCGTTATGTTTGCGTGGCGTACTTACGAGTTCTTATTCTCTCTCTCTTCTTCTAGTTCTTTTCGTTGTTACGGTAATGTTTGAAAGGTTATTTGTCATATGGCTAACCTTCATTTATCACTTGTTACGGTTGAGTTTCTTTCTCGTAGGAACATTTAGTTTATTTTATTTATTCTTTTTCCGAAGTCTCTCAGAGGAATTTTATAGGTTTAAACATGGTTGGAAATCCTTGGGAAACTGGGCAAGTTAAACACCACTTCATAAAATTTGCTTAAATAGATAAAGTACAAAGTTCATTTTACACAATACACTACTATCACACTACAATGGAACAGAGTGAGAAGGAACACAGCCTCCCCGTATACGGACTGGTTCTTGACTGAGTTTCTCTAGGACTTCAAATGAAGTTTCGACCTAACTACTTCAATTTGCTCCTCCTCTATTATCCTTTAGGACACATCCTACTTCTTCATGAATGGTTTTCCTTACTTCCGGTGCCACCCCTAGATTCGTCTGATTGGTTTCGTCCCTCGACGGTAACCACCCACTGAAGGAGTCAAAGTTCATATTTTCTGGTTCGGTTTGCATTTTACTGTTTTCAAAAACAAGTGCCAATGTTTTGGTCTGGTTTACGAAACTGCTATTCGTGCAATCTACGCTGCACACATCTACTCCCTTTCTACCTTAACTTCTGGTAGATTCTTCATCACTCTACCCTCACTATATATTTTCTACCAGCGGGTTTTCCTAACTAAATTTTCCTAGCTATTTACTAGACAGACTTTTGTTGTTTCCTAACACATTAATGTATAATATTAAAGTATATTTTGTTATGACATGCTGTGACGAAAGCCCTTTATGTAGTAAAAACACTTAAAACTAAGCAATATATTCATGGACAAATTTTAATAATAAAAGGAGTTCATTATACGTATATATATATATATATATATATATATTATATATACATATATATATATACATATATATATATACATATATATATATATATATATATATATATATATATATATATATGCGTACAGTGAACTCCTTTTATTTTAAAGTTTGTCCATGAATATATTGCTTAGTTTTAAGTGTTTTTTACTACATAAAGGGCTTTCGTCACAGCATGTCATAACAAAATATACTTTCATATTATACATTAATAATCCTATGATATATTTCATAGCCTTATTAATGAATATATATGCGTGCTTGTGTGAGTGTGTGTATTGAAAGATGGAATCTTTATCTTGTTAATTATTCATTATTAGTTATATCGTGACTTGCACCCAAGAACGGGGAAAAACTTCGCTAGAGGATATCAAATGAAAAAAAAACACCTTCCCTTGAGGATCAAGTGGGAAAACCCTTCACTAGAGGATATCAAATGAGAAAACCCTTCAACAGAGGGTATCAAAGGGGGAAAACATTTAACAGATAATGATATCAAAGGGAATGATATTTAACAGAATATGGCCTTCATCAGATTCTGTCGACAGGCTAAGTAAGACCTTCATCACAGGAATCTGCTAAAGATGAGCAGTTCTTGAAAGACTCCGCTACCGAAGTCGACTGATCTTAAATAAAGACGTAAATACTAAAAATATACGAAGAGCCAAGCGTCAAATAGAGATGAAGCTTCAATATAATTCACACTCAATTTTCAAGCAATATCATACTCTGAATACGTCAATTGCTAGCATTATTCCCAAGGAGATCCATTTTCTCCTACCGGCGAGGTATAACTCCCAATATCTTATACATTAACCTGCTCGCAGCCCCAAACATTCAACAGGTGGAGCGGAAAAGACGAATTATCATCATCAGGTCTAAACAGCCACGAGGACCATAAAACGATTTAGTCCAGCGATCTGATTCAATAAAGAGTTGGCTGTTGAATGAATGAGTGACCCTGATCGAGCATTACTGCTCGCGGTCTGCGTAACTTGTTGACTCAGTGGAGCCGAATGGTTGCAATGTCATTATTTCAAACTAACAGTTACCACGCAGAAGGCTCTGGATGACGACATTCTAGACAAGAGCTCTGGAGATTAGTATTGTGAAAGCACGCTAACAAAGCCAACACTGGAACCTTTTCGGCCGTTCAGCACTTAAAGGGAAACGAGGGATCTATAATACGTATAGATTCACATCAGCCGTGCATCTGATGTCTAGGCCAGTCCCTTACGACGCTCCTTATTGGCTGTTGATAACCCAGTCACAGGACTGGAAACTCTCAGTCTCTCGAGAGAATTCACATAGGCGGGATGTATCCACCTCTCCTGAGGGATACGTCTTTCAAAAGTATCCCTCAGGAGAGGGAAATGGATGGTCAAGTGAAGCCATAAAGTGGGTGCAGCTTAGGGCCGATGGAACGCTGCCTACAGTGCACCACGAGAGAGGTACAATGATGGCATTAGCTCCCTACTGGAGTACGCTGGGAATGACTTACTACTAGAAGAAAAATACTTATGACCATTTAGCCAGGGTATTATACAGAGGCAAAACCCCCTCTAGTTAATATATGTCAGACCTCATTATACCCTTAAGTCAGGTCAGGTCAGGTTAATGGATGTGGAGATCTGGTAACCGCCTCAGATATCTAAAGCCATTACGTTTCAAATATTTACAATCACTGTGTTGCGGTTGGACTGGTAAAGACAGAAGAAAAGTCTAAGAAAAATTTATCATTTTCCGACAAAAATAAGACCAAAGACTTGATAACACATGACAAAAACGCCGCCATATTCACTGCGCTGCCTGATTCTCTATGCTTGATATGACAAATATTCACGGTTAATATGATATCAATATGATTATTAATGGGACTGACTGTGATTTTAGAACAACGCTCCTCATTATAAGAATATGTTATCATATAGTGTCCTCGATAAACCTTCACCATTCTCTCTCTCTCTCTCTCTCTCTCTCTCTCTCTCTCTCTCTCTCATTTCCAAGTTATCCATAAAATATTAAAAATAAAAATAAAAATGTAAAAAAACAAAAAATTAAAAATTAAAAAATTAAAAAATAAATAAAATAGAAATAATAAGAATAAAAATAACGATAGTAAAATTATAAAGATAATAATGAAATAAATAAAATAAAATATTCAAAATAAGAATAGTAAATTGAAAATAAAAATAATTAAAATTTCTCTCTCTCTCTCTCTCTCTCTCTCTCTCTCTCTCTCTCTCTCTCGCGTAAACAGCTAATGATAACGAGCTTCAAAAGAAACTCAGTTTATTTTCCTTATACTTTATTACGTCCCTTTCTGCCGGGAGCTGAAATTAGATCTTCAGTAGCTTATAAACTCCTTAATTAGGAAAGCATTTTTTTTATCAGGAGAAATTCGCTTTCTGTAACTTTAATGTTCCTATCCATTCGCTGCATTCCCTCCTTTTTCCATTTACAAAATCAAAAAGATTTTCTCCATTTGCAAAATTAAAAAGTTTCCCCTGACCCTTTTCCAATCATTCTTATACGTAAAATATGTAAAATCAACGTCTTAAACGATCTAAAAAATAAATAGAATATATCTTTCATTTGATCTTACACAGTGAAAACTTAAACATTTAAATGCAACAGTAAAAATACAAATGATTAGATTGATTCAAAAAATAAAAATTAATCACTTTAAGAACACCATGAAAATGGTACTTTCAGTGTGAATGTGAAGACAGGGATGACTGGTTGATTGGATGAATGTACTTACGTTACTCTGGCATGTTTCAGTAACGGGACAACCCTAAGTATAACATAAATACGAGTAAGTCATTCCTTCCATGAACAAACCTGCCCATTTTGAGAGGAATAAGTTATCGCATTACGAAATGAAAGTCAGTCACCTTTGGGCTATACTGAACCACTTACATCAGTATGAACTGAAAATAATTACGTATATTTACCTAAAATAATCCACTAATTACAGGATTGTGAAGTGACAAATAGTCTCTTTCGCCTTAAATACAACTAAACACCTCAATATGACTTTCAAATTAAAAATATACTAACAGAATATTAACATCCGTCCAAAATAAATATCAATATGAATTAAAGTCAGTCATCTACAATTAAAGAATAACCACTTAAACATTAATTGAAAACAGAAGCAGTTACTGACAATGAACAAGTCACCACTTCAATAAGCACTAAAAAACAGTCCCATTTCTTGACACCAAACAATTAATTACATCGATGTGAACTGGAAATATATCCCTACGAACTACAAATAACCACTTCATCGCTTCACCAAAAATACAAAGGAATCATAGAGCAAGTGAGACTTGATTCCTAAAAATTCTGGGCTGCCGAGGTCGAAGTCAGGTCAAAGTCGGTTCAGAGTCGGGTTAAAGTAAGGTCAAAGTTGAGTCAAATTCAGGTCAAAGTCAGGTCAAAGTCGGGTCAAAGTCGGGTCAAAGTCAGGTCAAAGTTGGGTCAAAGTCAGGTCAAAGTTGGGTTAATGTCAGGTCAAAGTCAGGTCAAAGTCGGGTCAAAGTCATGGACGACCTTCTGAATACTAAAACGAGGAAATAACGCATACCATCCCATTTCCAGTATTTTGCCCCCGGCTCTCCGGATTATGGAAATGCTGGAACAGCAAAGCATTCCTCTTGCCATTAAAGCAAAAGCTTAAAACGAGTAGCTCTGTTTTAAAGTCGAGCAGATTTCATCACAGGAAAAAGTGAGAATTTAGTTTCGCGTGTTATAGCAGCAAATGAAGTCATATCAACGAGGCCAAAAATGAAGTTTTAGGATGGTTGCCATACCACGTTATAGCAGCATATATTTTCATGGTGCAAATGATGGGTAATCACATTTTGAAAGAGCGCTGCATTTTGTATTATATGCCTTATTTTTTCTTCTTTTTCGCCGTTATACTCCCTAGTCTGGTTCGCTTTTCTACTTGAAAATTAAGTTTCAATTTGAAGGTATTTTATATTCATAAGAATCACTGTTCTAAGAGAACATGAAGCTAACGTTTTATTTTCGCTTACTCGGGGAGTAAGCCTACAAACTACTTTGCTGTTGTTGTTGGTGGTGGTGGTGGTGGGGAGGGAAGGTCTATGGAAGAGCCTAAAATGATCTGAAAAAGGTGTTTCGCGTTGAGTTGAAGATACAGGAATTTTAGGAAAGGATATCCATTATTCATTTATTAGAATGGAAATGTAGAAAATAAATATTGCGTATGTTAAACAGTACGGAAAAATTATTTCTAATAAAATATAGCGTATTTATTTTAATTTTCGTTATTGAAACCAGGCTCCCTTTGACCGTAGACTTTACCACGCTTTAATTTACGTTAAAGGTTAGGAATATAATGTTTACAACTTATGCATGAGGGGAAAATCTTGCACGCATCCCGAGTAAGCTAAAGGTCGGATCACACTTTGTTTTAATATATGTGTATCATCTTTAACCACAAAACTACACTTTCACATTCCAGGGTCACCAGAATCTGAAGTGAATTTACTATTATGGGGTACAATAAACCCAAATAAATTATGCCGAAAAAATATTGGAGTTGAAAGAGTACATGTCCACATAAATTATTAAACTTTGACACTTCACAGCAACCGGTATACAACCAATAAATATACAACGCTCTTTTTTTAACTTTAGTTTACCCAGACCACTGAGTTAATATTAACTAGTTCTCCTAGGGCTGACCCGAAGGATTAGACAAGCTATTTAAAATCTCCAAGAATTTTATTCAAAACTAGCAACATATGTCAATCTAAGAACTATTTAAATTAATTCATACGTATTTAAAAAATTTATGTTCATATATACGTATTGAGTATATACAAATATATACACGTATACATAGATGTCTATATTAGATTGAAAACTAGGCAAATGCATTCTATGTATTTAAAAAATTTTATATCTATCTAAATCTCTATTAAATAAAAATCTCTATAAATTACATCTAAAAAATAAATATATTACAAATTACTATATGAATCTTATATTTTTTGTATAAATCATTACATTCAAAGAATTTCTAAATATTAAAACGCTACTTTACAGATATTTACAAAAGTTGTATAACTCTGCTGGTGCATTTAAAAACCAACATTTATGAAAGTTCATTGTTGATGCTCGAATTCCTTGCTCTTCAGGCCTAAAGAGAATGAGTCAGAATTCATATACTGAATTTTATGCACAGTACGGCAACTGCACTGAAGGTTGTCTATACTCATTTTGTCTAAATGCTAAAAATAAAAGTAATATGGACAAGACAATAGTCAGCCACAGCCATCCTTGAACATCTGAATCAAAGAAAAAAGTCAACATTATTCTGACCCGCATACTATTTGAAGAAAGGAACTTCACAACTGCGAATCATATCCATTTTTACATAGTGGTCATCGCTCTCTCTCTCTCTCTCTCTCTCTCTCTCTCTCTCTCTCTCTCTCTCTCTCTCTCTTCCTGTATAGTAATCCTTTCCATTTTGTTACATCCTCCATTACCTCTATCCTGCAATATCCAGGTTTTCCTCTTCTCTCTCCTAACATTTCTGAGTTATCCAAATTACAAACAAACTCAGGTGTACTACAAACATTTTCAACATAATCCATTTTGTTTCGCTACTAGTTTTGTTCTAGGCTACGTCATTATATATATTTATATATATATATATATATATATATGTGTGTGTGTGTGTGTGTGTGTGTGTGTGTGTATTATAATGTGTATGTATATAAATAAATATATATATATATATATATATATATATATATACATATATATATATTTGGCTCCTTGAAGATGGAGGCAGACGAGCCTCTGTAAACCTGATATTATAGTATACAAAGAATATTACATATATGTATGATGATTTAGACAACTAAATAGTCAAATTAAATTCCGTATTCTTCCGAATATGAAAAACATAAATATTCCCTCGCCCCTAAAAAAAACAAGCGTCTGCCTTTTCCCCCATTTCCTAATCAATTTAATTATTGTTTTTTTTAGTTCCACAATATGGTTGGAGTCCATTTCCCTAATGAAGAGGGAACCCAAAAATATGATTGTTTATTAATCTCCCGGTGTTTTCTGAGTAATTCCCCATTCGTAGAATATCAACAAACAACGTGACATATTTTTCACTTCATATTTTAGGATTATTTTAGAATTCCTGTTTTCTTCGTTACCGTTACCGTCGCTTTGAAGAGTTTTTCGTAAATCCCCCTGGGGGGTCTCTCCCTCCTCCCTCCCCCTCCATCCACTCCGCCATCACTCCGTCAGCTCAATAGCTATA
Source organism: Macrobrachium nipponense (assembly GCF_015104395.2). Classification (NCBI taxonomy): domain Eukaryota; kingdom Metazoa; phylum Arthropoda; class Malacostraca; order Decapoda; family Palaemonidae; genus Macrobrachium; species Macrobrachium nipponense. Next base: position 18,578,211 of record NC_087209.1, on the reverse strand, counting down.
CTTTTTAATATAAAAATTTGGATAATCAATAACTGTGCTCGCTGCAATAAGCGTCGCATATTTGTACTCACAGACGTAAGAAGATTCCGTGACGGTAATGACACAGTGGACAATATTACGCAAAAGCGTATTACTTTTGTCATGTTACAGAGGCTGTTTGGAAAGCGACCGGCCATCTTTGACATTATGCAAAGTACGAATTGGACTCAAAGGGAATTAAAACAAAACAAAAAAAAGCGTCACGGAAAATAGCGCAATGCCTGACAATTGATAATTGTGATAATTGATCACAATTCGACGTAATTCAATTTAAACACTTTCCTATCTAGATATAACTCAGATATCGTCCCAGTTGCCTCTTCAGAGTCCGGAGGTCCAAACCAGGCCACCTAATCCATTCAACACCTTACCAAACTTACAGGGCCGTCATTAGGCAAGTGCCCGTGCTGGCATAAGGCCAGCTTTACTATAAATAATGCAGAAGAACTTAGATATTTCATACAAGTTATGGATTTTTTTACTCCATAAATAAATAAATACGGGTGATATTGTGATATGTTTTAATGACAAATAGGTTTAGAACAATTCATGAGGATGAAATAATAATAACTGGCACAGCTGGAACATCAAAAATGTATATATATATATATATATATATATATATATATATATATATATATATATATACATACATATTAGAGAGAGAGAGAGAGAGAGAGAGAGAGAGAGAGAGAGAGAGAGAGAGAGAGACTTACTCATAAAAACATACCTTTTCGACAGCCAACCATCGCAATACGCTTAATATCCAACAGCCTATTTTGGTTTGTGTAAACAATTTCCGAGAGTGATTATACCACACAACTTTCCAAATAAACAAAGTCTACTTCTTCTTCTTGTCAGCTTAATCAGAACGGACAGAATTCCGATGAATTTCCCCCAAAATAAAGGGGAAAGGGTGGGGAGAATTTCCCCGAAATAGAGGGGAAAAGGGGGGTTAAACTCCTCCAAATAAAAGTGGGATAATTTCTCCGCAAAATAAAGGGAAAAAGGGGAGAATTTCGCTCAAATAAAGATGAAACCGGGAAGAATTTCCAACAAATAAGTGGGAAAGAGGGGAAATTTTTCACCCCAAAATAAAGGTGGAAAAGGGGAGAATCTACCCCATATAAATGGCAAAAATGCGGAGAACTTCCTCCAAATAAAGGGGAAAGGGGGATTCCCCCAATAAAGGGAAAAGAGGATAATTTTATCCAAATAAAAGGGGAAAAGGGGGAGGAGAAATTCGCCCAAAATAAAGGACAAATAGGGGAGGCTTCCCTCCAAGTCAAAGGGAAAAGGGAACGATAATTTCCCCCAAAATAAAGGGGAGAAGGGGAAGGAGAATTTCCCCCCTACATTAGGGGGCAAGGGGAGGAGAATTTCCCCCACAAAATAAAATAAAGGGGAAAAGGGGGAGCAGAATTTCCCCTCAAATAAAGAGGAAAGGGGAGGGAGAATTCCCCCGAAAATAAAGAGGAAAAGAGAAGGAGCATTTCCCCTTAAATAAAGGGGAAAGGAGGGAGGAGAACTTACTCCCCCCAAAATAAAGGGGAAAAGGGGGAGGAGAATTTCCACCCAAAATAAATGGGAAAATGTAGGGAGAATTTCTCCCAAATAAAGGGGAAAAGGAGGGGGAGACTTTCTCCCCCAAATAAAGGGGAAAGGGGAGGAGAATTAACACCCCCCCCCCAAATAAAGGTGAAAAGGGGTAGGAGAATTTCCCCCCAGAATAATGGGGAAAAGGGAGAGGGAGAATTTCCCCAAAAATAAAGAGAAAAATGGGGAGGAGAATTCCCCCCCAAAATAAAGGGGAAAAGGAAGGGAGAAATTTCCCCCAAAATAAAGAGGAAAAGGGAGGGAGAATTTCCCCTACAAAATAAATCGGAAAAGAGTAGGGGAAAAAACCCATTTTCCCTCAACACCTAGGTGCTAATCACCAGGTAGTCGATTTTTCTACCTGAAGATAAGCACCTTTCTACCTGAAGATAAGCACCTTTCTACCTGAAGATAAGCACCTAGGTATGAAATTTCACACCTTTTAATGAAGTATTAATTACGAAAATTGACCATAAAGGTTATTTCGGCGCCGCGCCAAACTACGGGGATGAAAACCCCGATTCCAACCCTAAACCCCAAAACTCCTCATACTCTATGGCAGGTAAAAACACTGATTTCAACCCTAACCCCAAAGGACCTCATACTCTACGGGAAGTAAAAACCCTGATTTCAACCATAAATCCAATAAAATGACGCAGTTCCAGTATGGCACCATCGTCAGTGCCACAAAAATGCAAGAAGTGGCGCAATTCCAATACGGCATCATCGTTAATGACAGACACACACACACAAATCCTGCGAATGAAGCCGAAATACAAAAAGTCCAAAATACACCATAAAAAATCCAAGAGGACTTGGAACCGAAAACTTTCTTGTAGAACTTACCAGAAATCCTTCGCCGGAACTGTACCATTATTATTCGACGTCTTCCTTCGCCCAATGCGCCTGCGCACAGAAGCTATTGTTTCAAATGGAATTTATTTATTTTGGGGGGAAGAATGCCATTCACGATGCCTTAAGCAGAGATTATGAGTTAATCTACTAGGCTATAATAATAATAATAATAATAATAATAATGATTGCAGGTCCACAATAATATCGCATGTGAAGTATAAAGTCTTTAATAATAAGAGCTTTCGAACCTTGTACTAGGTTCATTTTCAGTCAAGTGAACATTATGAATTTAAAAATCCGTCAAAGTAAACTTCTGAACAGGACAATTCCACAATGACGAACGCAAATGAAGGAAGCGCTCAACAGCCCAACTAGGTATTCCGTTGTTGTTGTTGTTGTTGTTCGAATTCCTGTTTGCTATTCTGCTGGAACGTCTTGTGGGGCTGTGATGATGCTGCATGGTGTTCCCTGGTGGCGCGGCTGCAACAATGCTGGACGTCACGTCCCCCGTGCTGTAATCTGTCTGAGGGAGGAGAGCAGAAGAGGGAGCAGCATCAGGCGAAGGAAAAACAGAACTTGTCTTAAAAATTAAAATTGTTAAACAAAGTTTTTAAGAATGCAAAAATTGACTAATGAGTCTTCCCCAACGAACGACTGTTACCGTAAAAAGCTTCTCCTAAGTTTATGGTGGCACCTTCCACTAGTCTTCTTGTTTGGACATTGTTATTTTTTAAAATTATGTTAGATCCATCCCAATTCGGTCTATGGTTGTTCTTAAAAGCATGGGAGACTATTGCATTGTTCTGTGCATGAAGTGCATATGCGCGTTTGTGTTCCCCTAAACGGGTCGGTAGTCCTAAACAAAAATGTCAGTCAGTGAACTTCATTTTCCACATAAAAATAAAAACAACAACAACGTGACTGGGGCCGTTATGGAGTGACCCAGTCAGACAAGAAGAAAGTCTTTAGAACAATGGTACTTCACAGATAAGTGAAAAGAAAATACGTGTTTTTGCATTAAAAAATAAGTCAGTTTTCGGAGATTTCCTTTCGCTGCTTCCGTAACAGATGGCAGGTAAAGCATCAGTTGATCTTCTTTATTTTAGTTCTAGACCTAAAATTATTTATATTTAGACCTCGAAATCACCAAACGTATTAGTCTACTGAAAAAAAGGGCAAATTTTCACTTGAAAGGGTAATGTGAGAAATCTAATGTTTTTCCATTGTTTCGATACCATTGAGGTCTGGAGAGTCAGGAAGATTGCTGGATGACGCCTTGTCACTATTGGGGAATTATTTTTTAAACTATATGTATAAACCCTTTAGATTGGCTCTAATATCATGTATTTTTTTTTCTTATGAAATGTGTTTTCTAGATAGTTCATAAACATTCGCAATGTGTTTGATATGCGTTAGCATTTAAAATTATGAATTCAGTAATTCATAAAAATACAGATTTAATTTTTTCTTTTTCAGATTTTTAAGATCAGGTGAAATTTATGAAGACACGTAGTATAAGGATTTACTTTTAAAGAACTTAGATAAAGGTTGGTTTATCAGGATGAATTATCAGCTGTTTGTTCTTTAGTTTAAATATTAGCATACTGTTAAATATATCGCTGATATAGGCTACATTTGTACACCTCTCTCTTTTATAACTTTAGTATATCAGCTAGTGAATTATCGCCATTCGATTTTTCATGAGCAACAAATTTCAGAGGAAAATATAATCCTTTTCCAGGATGAACGATTGTATTTGTAAAGATCATCCCTTTTGTAAAGGCACTTCAACTAATATTAAGGAAACATCAACAAATAGAATGATGATGATCAAAGCAAGTAAAAAGAGAGGTGATGAATTGTATCACAGCTTGAATCTCACAAAGACTGTATATAAATTTATACATTTTCTCTGCATATCGCCCAATACTTAAAGAAACATAGAAGCAATCACCCATTACCCCAACTTCCCCTAAGAGAAAGAAAAGAAAAGGTACATGGCAATAATCATACTTAAAAAAACATTGTATATTTTGTGGAAATGCCTGTCCAATTACACCTGATCCGTGCCCTCCTGAAAGGTGTGGCAAGGCATCAGTATGCCGCACATCAGGCCTTGGTGATACAGAAATCTTTTGAAGAAGCTATATTAAATGTTTGTAAATTGTGTAATGATCAGTGGAGCTCTGCAGATCTTCATGCTGCAGATAGACGATACCACTGAAAATGCTATCAAACGTTTGTTAAACCAAAATACTGTAAAACAGAGAGCTCTCTTCAGATATGACTGACATGGATAATACTCCTGCACTACATGCCTGCATAACTGAAATGAAAAAGGACTATTCCCAGATATGAAATTCAGTTAATCTTCATCAAGTTTATATTGCCCATGGTGGAAAGCTTAAGTGTCGTCAGTTTATGAACACTATTATGGATATTATACTAGTTACGCTAGTATTATTATTCATAAATCATCTGCAAGTCATCTCATAATGCTGTCAAAAGATGAAGATAATGATGATGTTCAAACAGCCGTAAAAACTATTGCTTCCACCATTGTAAATGAATGCAAAGAGAATATACCAGATAAAGATTGCTACAAAAGCCATCTCAATAATGTGGGTAGTAACTTGGCCCAATAAAGGAACTGTTAGTAACTATTGTAATGCTTATTGCTCATACATACTGGAAAAACTTGATAAGAGTGATGTATATCTTATTTTTTTATCGATACAATGAAGATAGATTCAAAAAGGATACAAGAGAGTCAAGAGCCACGTCAATTAGTAGAAAATACAAACTTAGTATGATCAGCCCTCTCCAAAGTCAAAGTGTGACTCTCTCCTCTCTGTCACCAAAAACAAAATTCAAGTCATTCAGTATATCATTCAGAGACTGACAGAGAAAGTTGTAGAAAGAAGTAAAAAAATAAGCTAGTGATCACTGGGCCTTCTCCAATCCCCACTCTTATTCAAAATGGTCAAGAGGAACCACACGAGGGACCTTCACAGCACTCAAGAAGAAGCTAATGTCATAATAATCCATCGGATGCTCATTTTAATTAATAAAGGTCAGAGTTGATAATCATATGTGATGATACAGATGTTTTTGTACATTTATTACACCATTACCACAAGCATAACCTAAAGTGTACAGTAATGCTGGAAGCTACTTCTGGGGGACTAGTCAAATAAACATCAATGATTCTGTTGACACACCCCAGAGTTTCAACATTTTAGCAGCACATGATTTATCTGGTTGTGAAACAACATCACAATTACATCGAATAGGAAAGGCAACTGTTGTAAATGTTACTTAAATGCAAACTTGTCGGATGCAGTACAAAATGCAACTACATTTATATCACGCTGCTGCGGCATACCTACTGTCAAAAGCCTCTGACACCATGTTTGACATTAGGTATGCGGTATGACAGAAAAAAATATTCTGCCAATAAAGTTATAAGAGCTCCCCAGTTAAAGTCACTGCCTCCAACAGCAGCCGCATTTAGATACCATGTTTACCGGTGTCACCTACTACAGGCTGCCCAATAGAAATGTGCTGATAAAGCCAATCCACCCCTTATGGACCCGACAGACTATGGGTGGGAATTTGACCCTAATCATACTTTTCTAGTGGCAGTTACCACACCCAAAGGAGTATCATGTGCTCCAGAGTATTTTCTGTAGCTTATTAAATGTTCTTGTGCTACTGAACGGAATACATGTGGAAGTGAAAATTGCAGTTGCGTGAAGGCATCTCTAGGATGTAGTGCATTGTTTTGTCAATGTAAAAGTTCAGTCGAGTTTTTGAGCCGATTCGCTAAACTGATGAAAGATAGAAGTGAAAAAGAATGAGAAAAAAAGAAGAAAATGCTCTTCTTAGAAACATTTTAATGTTAGCTAGCTAAATGCAGTAACGATCTATCACAGTTTGTGCGGTGATAACTATTTATACATCTTTAATTGATTTTTCGCAAGACTTTTTTCTGAATATAGTAATTTTCTTCTCAATTATGGTCATGTATTTCTCCAAATAACAATTAATAAAACTAATTACCTGTTCGAAAGAAGAGATTAATAAAAATGTCACGCAGAAGTATAAACTTGTACAGATTTTTTGTTGAGTAAATACCTCAAACTTACTTAGTGCATAGATAATTTTCCCCAAAGGTGACAGAGTGTCACCCAGCCGTTTTTTAATGGTTATAACCCTATAGTATTAGGAATGCATTTACAAAATTATATATATATATATATATATATAGTATATATTATATATATATATATATATTATATATATATATAACATGATTTTATGTGCGTTTTTAAAAACAAACACAGAAAGACGCAGAGAAACACACGCATGTTCACTCACACACACACACACACACACACACATATATATATATATATATATATTATTTTAATATAATTTTTTTTTTGGTGTGTGTGTGTGTACGTGTGTGTGTGTACGAGAGAGCGCGCGACCGAGAGAGAGAGAGAGAGAGACTGACGCCCCTGTAGGTGTAATAAAACACAATTAATTTGAAAAATTTTATTCATTATTTTTTACCACTGTTGGGGTAACCAGAGATCTAATGGAAATAATATTTTGGAAAACACAGACTGGATCATCTTATGTAAATTCGAGAGATAAAAAATTAAAGACATTGTTATCTTCAATGTTTTAGAAATCTATATTATGAATGCTTTAAATGCAATAACCAGTTTTTAAAATTATGCCAATAGGTGATTTTTAGTGAATTTTTAAAGTTGAGTGACAGTCTCTGAGAGAAATCTCCTTCACCATCAAAGGCCAAAAAGTGAAGGAAAATTCCTTCCATTTGGTGAATAATATGAATCATTTTCAACAGAAAAATAGTTCAGCGCTTATAGGAGTCAAGGTTTACAGAGGAATCGTAAACTATTAACTATATAAAACATAACTATGGTGATTTAATAAGCAAGGGCACAGAGGATGTAAAGATCTGTGAAGTCATCAAGTCCTGTCGGTGAAGAATCCGAGGATCCTTCCCTGGATTCAGTTTCCAGGAAGGACTCCAGCCTTCCAGTCCCTGAACTCGTTAAGGTGACTCGTTATCCAGTATTTGTTTTCATTTTACAACTCTATTCACTTATATGTATACTATACACATAAATACACACACCTAAAGAGGTGTAAACTGAAATAAAATGTAGGTAAGCGAAGTCACCTGAGCGAGTTTGGAGCCTCAAAGGCTGAAGTCCTTCCTGGAGACTCTGAATCCTGAGAAGGATCCTTGGAGTCTCCACCGACAGGACTTGAGGACGTCACAGGTCTTCACATCATCTCTGTGTTTGCTTATTAAATCACCATAATTATGTTTTATATAGTTAATAGTTTACAATTCCTCAGTAAACCTTGACTCCTGTAAGCACTGAACCATTTTTCTGTTGAAAGGTGATTCATATTATTCACCAAATAGAAGGAATTTTCCTTCAATTTTTGGCTTTTGATGGTGAAGGAGATTTCTCTCTCTCAGAGACTGTCACTCAACTTTAAAAATTCACTAAAACTCAGCTATTGAAAGAATAAAAATAATTGGTAATTGTATTTAAAGCATTCGTAATATAGATTCCTAAAACATTGAAAATAACCATGTCTTTAATTTTATATATCTCGAATTTACATAAGATGACGAGTCTGTGATTTCAAAAATATTATTTCAATTAGATGTTCTAGTTATCCCATCATGTCAAAAAGTAATGAATAAAATTTTTCAAATTAATTGTGTTTTATTACACCTACAGGGGCGTCAGTCTCTCTCTCTCTCTCGTCGCGCTTCCTTCGTACACACACACACACACACACACAAAAAATTATATAGAAATATATATATATATATATATATATATATATATATATATATATATATATATGTGTGTGTGTGTGTGTGTGTGTGTTTGTGTGAGTGTACATGCGTGTGTTTATCTGCGTCTTTCTGTGTTGTTTAAAACACTCATAAAATCATGTTTTATATATATATGTAAATGCAATTCTATTGATATATATAACTAGTTAACCTTGTTCGATACGTTTGGTGATTTTGGGACGTCTAAGTATAATCATTTTAGGTCTAGAACTAAAATAAAGAAGATCAACTGATGCTTTACCTGCCATCTGTTACGGAAGCAGCGAAAGGAATCCCGACAAAACTGACTTATTTTCTTATGCAAAAAAAAAAAATTATTTTCTTTTCACTTATCTGTGAAGTACCATTGTTCTAAAAGACTTTCTTCTTGTCTGACTGGGTCACTCCCATAAACGGCCCCAGTCACGTTGTTGTTGTTTTTATCTTTATGTGGAAAATGAAGTTCACTGACTGACATTCTTTGAGGACTACCGACCCGATTAGGGGAACACAAACGCGCATATGCACTTCATGCACAGAAACATGCATAGTCTCCATGGCTTTTAAGAACAACCATAGACCGAATTGGGATGGGATCTAACATAATTTTTAAAAATAACGATGTTCCAAACAAGAAGACTAGTGGAAGGTGCCACCCATAAACTTAGGAGAAGCTTTTACGGTAACAAGTCGTACCGTGGGGAAGACCCATTAGTCAATTTTTGCATTCTTAAAAAACTTTGTTAAAAATTTTAATTTTAAGACAAACTCTGTTTTTCCTCCGCCTGGTGCTGCTCCCTCTTCTGCTCTCCTCCCTCAGACAGATTACAGCACGGGGGACGTGACGTCCTGCATTGTTGCAGCCGCGCAACCAGGGAACACCATGCAGCATCATCACAGCCCACACGCGTTCCAGCAGAATAGCAAACAGGAATTCGAACAACAACAACAGAATTACCTAGTTGGGCTGTTGAGCACTTCCTTCATAAAAACAACAACCTGACTGGGGCCGTATGGATTGACCCAGTCAGACAAGAAGAAAGTCTTTAGGAACAATGGTACTTCACAGATAAGTGAAAAGAAAATAATTTTTTTTGGGGTTTTTTTTTTTTTTTTGCATACCGAAAATAAGTCAGTTTTCGGGGATTTCCTTTCGCTGCTTCCTTAACCAGATCCAGGTAAAGCATCAGTTGATCTTCTTTATTTTAGTTCTAGACCTAAAATGATTTATACTTAGACCTCGAAATCACCAAACGTATTAGTCTTACTGAAAAAGGGCAAATTTTCACTTGAAAGGGTAATGGTGAGAATCTAATGTTTTCCATTGTTTTCGATACCATTAGGGTCTGGAGAGTCAGGAAGTGCTGGATGACGCCTTATCACTATTGGGGAATTATTTTTAAACGATAAGTAATAAAAATAATCGTTTTGAGCGCAGTTTTTTAGATTGGCTCTAATATCATGTATTTTTTTTCTTATGACAAATGTGTTTTCTAGATAGTTCATAAACATTCGCAATGTGTTTGATATGCGTTAGCAATTATAATTATGAATTCAGTAATTCATAAAAATACAGATTATAATTTTTCTTTTTCAGATTTTAAGATCAGGTGAAATTTATGAAGACACGTAGTATAAGGATTACTTTTAAAGAACTTAGATAAAGGTTGGTTTATCAGGCTTTTATGAATTATCAGCTGTTTGTTCTTTAGTTTAAATATTAGCATACTGTTAAATATATCGCTGATATAGGCTACATTTGTACACCTCTCTCTTTTATAACTTTAGTATATAAGCTAGTGAATTATCGCCCCTTCAATTTTCATGAGCAACAAATTTCAGAGGAAAATATAATCCTTTTCCAGGATGACGATTGTATTTGCAAAGATCATCCCTTTTGTAAAGGCACTTCAACTAATATTAAGGAAACATCAACAAATAAAATGATGATGATCAAAGCAAGTAAAAAGAGAGGTGATGAACTTGTATCACAGCTTGAATCCAGTCGAGTGTTTTCAGCCGATTCGCTAAACTGATGAAAGATAGAAGTGAAAAGAATGAGAAAAAAAGAAGAAAATGCTCTTCTTAGAAACATTTTAATTTTAGCTAGCTAAATGCAGTAACGATCTATCACAGTTTGTGCGGTGATAACTATTTATACATCTTTAATTGATTTTTCACAATACTTTTTTCTTAATATAGTAATTTTCTTCTCAATTATGGTCATGTATTTCTCCAAATAACAATTAATAAAACTAATTACCTGTTCGAAAGAAGAGATTAATAAAAATGTCACGCAGAAGTATAAACTGTACAGATTTTTTGTTGAGTAAATACCCTCAAACTTACTTAGTGCATAGATAATTTTCCCCAAAGGTGACAGAGTGTCACCCAGCCGTTTTTTAATGGTTATACCCTATAGTATTAGGAATTGCATTTACAAATATATATATATATATATATACTATAAATATATAAATATATATATATATATACAAACATGATTTTATGTGTGTTTTTTAAACAACACAAGAAAGACGCAGAGAAACACACATGCATGTTCACTACATATATATATATATATATATATATATATATATATTTATATTATATATATATGTTATTTAATAGATTTTTTTTTGGATGTGTGTGTGTGTGTGTGTGTACGTGTGTGTTACGAGAGTGCGCGCGACAGAGAGAGAGAGAGAGAGAGAGACTGACGCCCCTGTAGGTGTAATAAAACACAATTAATTTGAAAAATTTTATTCATTATTTTTTACCACTGTTGGGGTAACCAGAGATCTAATGGAAATAATATTTTGGAAACCACAGACTCGGTCATCTTATGTAAATTCGAGAGATATAAAATTAAAGACATGGTTATCTTCAATGTTTTAGAAATCTATATTATGAATGCTTTAAATACAATAACTAGTTTTTGAAATTATGCCAATAGGTGATTTTTAGTGAATTTTTAAAGTTGAGTGACAGTCTGTGAGAGAGAGAAATCTCCTTCACCATCAATGGCCAAAATTGAAGGAAAATTGCCTTCCAATTGGTGAATAATATGAATCACCTTTCAACAGAAAAATGGTTCAGCGCTTATAGGAGTCAAGGTTTACAGAGGAATCGTAAACTATTAACTATATAAAACATAATTATGGTGATTTAATAAGCAAGGGCACAGAGGATGTAAAGATCTGTGACGTCATCAAGTCCTGTCGGTGAAGAATCCGCGGATCCTTCATGGATTCAGTCTCCAGGAAGGACTCCAGCCTTCCAGTCCCTGAACTCGCTAAGGTGACTCGTTGTCCAGCATTTGTTTTCATTTTACAACTCTATTCACTTATATGTATACTATACACATAAATACACACACCTAAAGAGGTGTAAACTGAAATAAAATGTGGGTAAGCGAAGTCACCTGAGCGAGTTTGGAGCCTCAAAGGCTGAAGTCCTTCCTGGAGACTCTGAATCCTGAGAAGGATCCTTGGAGTCTCCACCGACAGGACTTGAGGACGTCACAGGTCTTCACATCATCTCTGTGTTTGCTTATTAAATCACCATAATTATGTTTTATATAGTTAATAGTTTACGATTCCTCTGTAAATCTTGACTCCTATAAGCGCTGAAACCATTTTCTGTTGAAAGGTGATTCACATTATTCACCAAATGGAAGGAATTTTCCTTCAATTTTTGGCCTTTGATGGTGAAGGAGATTTCTCTCTCTCAGAGACTGTCACTCAACTTTAACAATTCACTAAAACTCAGCTATTGAAAGAATAAAAATAATTGGTAATTGTATTTAAAGCATTCGTAATATAGATTCCTAAAACATTGAAAATAATCATGTCTTTAATTTTATATATCTCGAATTTACATAAGATGACCGAGTCTGTGGTTTCAAAAATATTATTTCAATTAGATGTCTAGTTATCCCATCAGTGTCAAAAAGTAATGAATAAAATTTTTCAAATTAATTGTATTTTATTACACCCTACAGGGGCGTCAGTCCTCTCTCTCTCGTCGTCGCGCGTTCTTTCGTATACACACACACACACACACCCAAAAAAATCATATCGAAATATATATATATATATATATATAATATATATATATATATATAATATATATTATTATATATATATATATATATATATATATATATATATACATATATATGTGTGTGTATGAGTGTACATGCGTGTGTTTATCTGCGTCTTTCTGTGTTGTTTAAAAACACACATAAAATCATGTTTTATATATATATGTAAATGCAATTCTATCGATATGTATCACTAGTTAACCTTGTTCGATACGTTTGGTGATTTGGAGGTCTAATTATAAATCATTTTAGGCCTAGAACTAAAATAAAGAAGATCAACTGATGCTTTACCTGCCATCTGTTACGGAAGCAGCGAAAGGAAATCCCCGAAAACTGACTTATTTTCTTATGCAAAAAAAAATGTATTTTCTTTTCACTTATCTGTGAAGTACCATTGTTCTAAAGACTTTCTTCTTGTCTGACTGGGTCACTCCATAACGGCCCCAGTCACGTTGTTGTTGTTTTTATTTTTATGTGGAAAATGAAGTTCACTGACTGACATTCTTTGAGGACTACCGACCCGATTAGGGGAACACAAACGCGCATATGCACTTCATGCACAGAACAATGCAATAGTCTCCCATGCTTTTAAGAACAACCATAGACCGAATTGGGATGGATCTAACATAGTTTTTAAAAATAACAATGTCCAAACAAGAAGACTAGTAGGAAGGTGCCGCCATAAACTTAGAAGCTTTTTACAGTAACAAGTCGTTCTTGAAAGGGGACCCCATTAGTCAATTTTTGCATTGTTAAAAACTTGTTAACAAAAACTTTTAATTTAAAATTTAAGACAGACAAGCTGTGTTTTTTTTTCCTCCGCCTGATGCTGCCCCCTCTTCTGCTCTCCTCCCTCAGACAGATTACAGCACGGGGGACGTGACGTCCAGCATTGTTGCAGGGCAACACCGTGCAACATCATCACAGCCCACAAGACGTTCCAGCAGAATAGCAAACTGGAATTCGAACAACAACAACGGAATTACCTAGTTGGGCTGTTGAGCGCTTCCTTCATTTGCGTTCGTCATTGTGGAATTGTCCTGTTCAGAAGTTTACTTTGACGGATTTTTAAATTCATAATGTTCACTTGACTGAAGATGAACCTAGTACAAGGTTCGAAAGCTCTTATTATTAAAGACTTTATACTTCACATTGCGATTATTCATTGTGGACCTGCAATCATTATTATTATTATTCATTATTACATTATTATTATTATTATTATTATTATTATTATTATTATTATTATTATTATTATTATTATAGCATAGTAGATTAACTCATAATCTCTGCTTAATGGCATACGTGAATGGCATTCTTCCCCCCAAAATAAATAAATTCCATTTGAAATAATAGCTTCTGTGCGCAGGCGCATTGGGCGATGGAAGACGTCGAATAATAATGGCACAGGTCCGGCGAAGGATTTCTGGTAAGTTCTACAAGAAAGTTTTCGTTCCTAGTCCTCTTGGATTTTTCTTTATGCTGTATTTTGGAACTTTTTGTATTTCGGCTTCATTCGCAGGATTTGTGTGTGTGTGTCCTGTCTGTCATTAACGATGACGCCGTATTGGAATTGTGCCACTTCTTGCATTTTTGTAGCACTGACGATGGTTGCCATACTGGAACTGCGTCCTTTTTTTGGATTTAGGTGCAAATCAGTGTTTTTACCTCCCGTAGAGTATGAGGAGTTTTTTTTTTTTTTTTTTTTTTTTTGGGGGGGGGGGGTGGGGGGGTTTAGGGTGGAATCGGGGTTTTCATCCCTAGAGTTTTGCGTGGCGCCGAAATGACGTGGGAACCTGTGAAATTTCACACCTACTTGTTATATTCACACCTTTATGGTCAATTTTCAAACCTATGGGTGTGAAAAGTAATTAATACCTCATTAAAAGGTGTGAAATTTCACACCTACCTAGGTGCTTATCTCCTGGTAGAAAAATCGACTACCTGTTAATTAGCACCTAGGTGTTGAGGGACAATGGGGTTTTTTCCCCCTACTCTTTTCCGATTTATTTTGTAGGGGAAACTCTCCCTCCCTTTTCCCCTTTATTTAGGGCGAAATTTCTCCCTTCCTTTCCCCTCTATTGGGGGGGGGGGGATTCTCCTCCCCATTTTCCTCTTTATTTTTGGGGAAATTCTCCCTCTCCCTTTTCCCCATTATTCTGGCGGGAAATTCTACCTACCCCTTTTTACCTTTATTTGGAGGGGGGTGGTAATTTTCCTCCACTTTCCCCTTTATTTGGGGTGGAAAGTCTCTCCCCCTTTTTCCCTTTATTTTGGGGGGAGGAAGTTCTCTTCCCTCCTTGTCCCCTTCATTTAAGGGGACATGCTCCCTCTCTTTTCCCTTTAGCTTCGGGGGAATTCTCCCTAACCCCTTTCCTCTTTTTTGAGGGGAAACTCTCCCCTTTTCCCCTTTTCCCATTTATTTTTGTGGGGGAAATTCTCCTCCCCCTTGCCCCCTAATGTAGGGGGAAAAATCTTCTTCCCTTCTCCCTTTTATTATTTTTGGGGAAATTATCCTTCCCTTTTCCCTTTACTTGGAGGGAAGCCTTCACTATTTGTTCTTTATTTTGGGCGAATTTCTCCTCTCCCTTTTCCCGTTTATTTTGGATAAAATTATCCCCTTTTTCCTTTATTGGGGGAATCCGCCTTTCCCCTTGATTTGGAGAAAGTTCTCCCCATTTTTGCCATTTATTTGGGGGAGATACTCCCCTTTTCCACCTTTATTTGGCAAAAATTTCCCCTCTTTCCCACTTATTTGTGGGAAATTCTCCCCGGTTTCATCTTTATTTGAGCGAAATTCTCCCCTTTTTCCCTTTATTTCGGAGAAATTATCCCACCTTTATTGGAGGAGTTTAACCCCCCTTTTCCCCTTTATTTCGGGAAAATTTCCCTTCCCCACTTTTCCACCCTTTCCCCCTTATTTTGGAGGAAATTTCTCGGAATTCTGTCCGTTCTGTTTAAGCTGACAAGAAGAAGTAGACTTTGTTTATTTGGAAAGTTGTATGGTATAATCACTATCGGAAATTGTTTACACAAACCAAAATAGTCTGTTGGATATTAAGCGTATTGCGATGTGAGTGGTTGGCTGTCGAAAAGGTATGTTTTTTATGAGTAAGTTTCTCTCTCTCTTTTAATATATATATATATATATATATATATATATATATATATATATATATATATATATATATATATATATATATATGTGTGTGTGTGTGTGTGTGTGTGTGTGTGTGTGTGTGTGCAAAGTACGCAATAATTTTTCGAACTGACTCAAAGGGAATTAAAACAACAAAACAAACAAACAAAAAAAGCGTCACGGAAAATAGCGCAATGCCTGATAATTGATAATTGTGATAACTGATCACAATTCGACGTAATTCAATTTAAACCCTTTCCTATCTAGATATAACTCAGATATCGTCCCAGTTGCCTGTTCAGAGTCCGGAGGTCCAAACCAGGCCACCTAATCCATTCAACACCCCTTACCAAACTTACAGGGCCGTCATTAGGCAAGTGCCCTGCTGGCATAAGGCCAGCTTTACTATAAATGATGCAGGAGAACTTAGATATTTCATACAAGTTATGGATTTTTTTTTACTCCATAAATAAATATACGGGTGATATTGTGATATTTAATGAGACAAATAGGTTTAGAACAATTCATGAGGATGAAATAATATACTGGGCAGGCAGCTGGAACATCAAAAATGTAATATATATATATATATAATTATGAATATATTATATAGAACAATGAAAAGACGCAGAGAAACGCACGCCATGTACACACACACACGCACACAAACACACACACACACACACACACACACATATATATATATTTACATTTTTGATGTTTCAGCTGTACCAGTAATTATTATTTCATCTTCCCGAATTGTTCTAAACCTAATTTGTCTCATTAAATGATCACAATATCACCCGTATATTTATTTATGGAGTAAAAAAATCCATAACTTTGTATGAAATATCTAAGTTCTCCTGCATCATTTATAGTAAAGCTGGCCTTATGCCAGCACGGGCACTTGCCTTATGACGGCCCTGTAAGTTTGGTAAGGTGGGTTGAATGGATTAGGTGGCCTGGTTTGGACCTCCGGACTCTGAACAGGCAACTGGGACGATATCTGAGTTATATCTAGATAGGAAAGGGTTTAAATTGAATTACGTCGAATTGTGATCAGTTATCACAATATCAATTATCAGGCATTGCGCTATTTTCCGTGACGCTTTTTTTGTTTGTTTTTGATTTTATTCCCTTTGAGTCCAGTTCGAAAAATGATTGCGTACTTTGCATAATGTCAAACGACGGCCGGTAGCTTTCCAAACAGCCTCTGTAACATGACAAAAGTAATACTCTTTTGCGTAATATTGCCCACTGTGTCATTACCGTCACGGAATCTTCTTACGTCTGTAGAGTACAAAATATTCGACGCGTATTGCAGCGAGGCAGAGTTATTGATTATCCAAATTTTTATATTAAAAATTATAACTATCGAGCTGACGGAGTGATGGCGGAGTGGATGGGGGGGGAGGGAGAGGGAGAGACCCCCCAGGGGGGATTTACGAAAAACTCTTCAAAGCGACGGTAACGGTAACGAAGAACACGGAATTCCAAATGATCCTAAAATATGAAATGAAAAATATGTCACGTTGTTTGTTGATATTCTACAAATGGGGAATTACTCAGAAAACACCGGGAAATTAATAAACAATCACATTTTTGGGTTCCCTCTTCATTAGGAAATAAACTCCAACCATATGTGGAACTGAAAAAAAACAATAATTAAATTGATTAGGAAATGGGTGGGGGAAAAGGCAGCCGTTTGTTTTTTTTAGGGGCGGGGGAATGTTTATGTTTTTCCATATCCAGAAGAATACGGAATTTAATTTGACTGTTTAGATGTCTAAAACATTATACTATAGTTTATATTATTATTTACTGTAATATCAGGTTTTCAGAGGCTCGACTGCCGCCATCTTCAAGGAGCTATATATATATATATATATATATATATATATATATATATATTTATATATATATACATACATTACAATACACACACCCTCATATGATATATATATATATATATATATATATATATATATAGGTATATATATTTCATATATAATATATATAGGTATATATATATAGATATATATATATATATATATATATATATATATATATATATATATATATATATGACGTAGCCTAGAACAAAAACTAGTAGCGAAACAAGATGGATTATGTTGAAAATGCTTGTAGTACATTTGCTTTGTTTGTAATTTGGATAACTCACAAATGTTAGAGAAGAGGAGGGGAAGACCTGGAAATTGCAGGATAGAGGTAATGGAAAATGTAACAAGATGGAAAGGATTACTATACAGAAGAGAGAGAGAGAGAGAGAGAGAGAGAGAGATGAATCACTATGTACAAATGGATATGATTCGCAGTTGTGAAGTTCCTATCTTCAAATAGTATGTGGGTCAGAATAATATTGACTTTTTTTTTCTTTGATTCAGATGTTCAAGGATGGCTGTGACTGATCATTGTCTTATCCATATTACTTTTATTTTCAGCATTTAGACAAAATGAGTATAGACAACCTTCAGTGCAGTTGCCGTACTGTGCATAAAATTCAGTATATGAATTATGACTCATTCTCTTTAGGCCTGAAGAGCAAGGAATTCGAGCATCAACAATGAACTTTCATAAATGTTGGTTTTAAATGCACCAGCAGAGTTATTCAACTTTTGTAAATATCTGTAAAGAAGCGTTTTAATAATTAGAAATTCTTTGAACGTAATGATTAATACAAAAAATATAAGATTCTTATATAGTAAGTTTATAATATATTTTTTTTAGATGTAATTTATAGAGATTTTTATTTAACAGAGATTTAGATAGATATAAAACTTTTTAAATACATAGGATGCATTTGCCTAGTTTTCGATCTAATATAGATATCTATGTATATGTGTACATATGTGTATATACACAATATATATGAACATAAATTTTTTAAATACATATGAATTAATTTTAAATGTTCTAGATTGACATATGTTTTGAATAAAATTCTTGGAGATCTTAAATAGCTTGTCTAATCCTTCGGGCCAGCCCTAAGAGAGTTAATATTAACTCAGTGGTCTGGGTAAACTAAAGTTAAAAAAAAGAGCGTTGTATATTTATTGGTCGTATACCGGTTGCTGTGAAGTGTCAAAGTTTAATAGTTTATGTGGACATGTACTCTTTCAACTCCAATATTTTTTCGGCATAATTTATTTGGGTTTATTGTACCCCATAATAGTTAAATTCACTTCAGATTCTGGTGACCCTGGAATGTGAAAGTGTAGTTTTGTGGTTAAAGATGACACGTATATATTAAAACAAAGTGGGGATCCGACCTCTAGCTTATCGGATGCGTGCAAGATTTCCCCTCATGCATAAGTTGTAAACATTATATTCCTAACTTTACGTACAAATTAAAGCGTGGTAAAGTCCTGGTTTTCAATAACGAAAATTAAAATAAATTTGCTATATTTTTTTATCAGAAATATTTTTTCCGTACTGTTTAACATACGCAATATTTATTTTCTACAGTTCCATTCTAATAAATGAATAATGGATATCCTTTCCTAAAATTTCTGTATCTTTAACTCAACGCGAAACACCTTTTTCAGACCATTTTAGGCTCTTCCACCACCACAACCACCACCTCCAGCACAAACAACAACAAAGTAGGTTTGTAGGCTTACTCCCCGAGTAAGCGAAAATAAACCGTTAGCTTCATGTTTCTTTTAGAACAGTGATTCATATTATGAAAATAAATTCCTTCAAATTGAAACTTAATTTTCAAGTAGAAAAGAGAACCTAGGCTAGGGAGTATAACGGAGAAAAAGAAGAAGAAAAAATAAAGCATATAATACAAAGCACGTAACCTATGATGTGGCAGCGCACTTTCAAAATGTGATTCCCATCAATTTTTGCACCATGAAAATATATGCTGCCATAACGTGGAGGCTAGGTTTAGGGCAACCCATCCTAAAACTTCATTTTTGGCCTCGTTGATATGACTTCATTTGCCGCCATAACACGCGAAACTAAATTCTACCTTTTTTCCTGCAATGGAATCTGCGCGACTTTAAAACAGAGCTACTCGTTTTAAGCTTTTGCTTTAATGGCAAGAGGAATGCTTGCTGTTCCAGCATTTCCATAATCTGGAAAGCCGAGGGCAAAAATACTGGAAATGGGATGGTATCCGTCGCTTCATCGTTTTGGTATTCAGAAGGTCGTCCATAACTTTGACCCGACCCTTTGACCTGGACTGACCCGACTTTACCTGACTTTGACCTCACTTTAACTCGACTTTTACATGACTTTTGACCCGACTTTGACCTAACTTTGACCCGACTTTGACCTGACTTTAACCCGACTTTGACCTGGACTTTGACCTCGGCAGCCCAGATTGTTTAGGATCAAGTGTCACTTGCTCTTCGTATTTTTTGGTGAGCGTTGAAGTGGTTATTTGTAGTCCGTAAGGATATATTTCCAGTTCACATCGATGTAATTAATTGTTTGGTGTCAGAAATGGGACTGTTTTTTTAGTGCTTATTGAAGTGGTGACTTGTTCACTGTCAGTAACTGCGTCTGTTTTCAATTATGTTTAAGTGGTTATTCTTTAATTGTAGATGACTGACTTTAATTCACATTGCTATTTATTTTGGAAGGATGTTACAAATGACAATATTCTGTTAGTATATTTTAATTTGAAAGTCATATCGAGGTATTTAATTGTATTTTAGGCGAACGAGGCTATTTTTCACTTTACAATCCTGTAATTAATGGATTATTTGAGGTAAATATACGTAATTATTCTCAGTTCATACTGATGTAAGTGGTTTCATTATAGCCCAAAGGTGACTGACTTTCATTTCGTAATGAGATAGCTTATTCCTTCAAACTGGCAGGTTTTTTCATGGAAGGAATCACTTACTCGTAGATATGTCATACTTAGGTTGTCCCGTTTCAGAAACATGCCAGAGTGTGAACGCAAGTACTTTCATCCAATCAGCCAGTCATCCCTGTCTTCACATTCACACTGAAAGTACTAGTTTCATGGTGTTCTTAAAGTGATTAATTTTATTTTATGAATCAATCTAATCATTTGTATTTTTACTGTTGCATTTAAATGTTTAAATTTTCACTGTGTAAGATCAAAGGAAAGATATATTCTAACTATTTTTTAAATCGTTAAGACGTTGATTTTACATATTTTACGTATACGAATTATTGGAAAAGGGTCAGGGGAAACTTTTTAATTTTGTAAATGGAGAAAATCTTTTTGATTTTGTAAATAGAAAAAAAGGAGGGAATGCAGCGAATGGATGGGAACAATAAAGTTACAGAAAGCGAATTTCTCCTGATGAAAAAAAAATGCTTTCCTAATTAAGGAGTTTTATAGCTACTGAAGATCTAATTTCAGCTCCCGGCAGGAAAGACTTAATAAAGTATAAGAAAATAAACTGAGTTCTTTTGAAGCTCGTTATCACTAGCTGTTTAACGCAGAGAGAGAGAGAGAGAGAGAGAGAGAGAGAGAGAGAGAGAAGAGAGAGAGAGAGAGAGAGAGAGAGATGTTAATTATTTTTATTTTCAATTTACTATTCTTATTTTGAATATTTTGTTTTATTATGTTATTATCTTTATAATTTTATTATTGTTATTTTTATTTTTATAAAATGAGAGAGAGAGAGAGAGAGAGAGAGAGAGAGAGAGAGACTCACCTACAGATAATTAAACAGTTGCTCTTGTTTTCATGGATAACTTGAAAATGAGAGAGAGAGAGGAGAAGAGAGAGAGAGAGAGAGAGAGAGAGAGAGAGAATGGTGAAGGTTTATTTTTTCGAGAACACTGATTGATTACATATTTATTATAATGAAGGTGTGTTGTTCTAAAATCAGTCAGTCCCATTAATTAATCAATATTGAATATCATATTAGCCGTGAATAATTGTCAAATCAAGCATTGAGAAACTGGCAGCGACAGTGATATGGCGGCGTTTTTGTCATGTGTTATCAAGTCTTTTGGTCTTATTTTTGTCGGAATTGATAAATTTTTTTCTTAGACTTTTCTTCTGTCTGACCAGTTCCAACAACCGCAACACAGTGGTTGTAAATATTTGAAACATAATGGCTTTAGATATCTGAGGCGGTTACCAGATCTCCACATCCATTAACCTGACCTGACCTGACCTACGGGTATAATGAGGTCTGACATATATTAACTAGAGGGGGTTTTGCCTCTGTATAATACCCTGGCTAAATGGTCATAAGTATTTTTCTTCTAGTAGTAAGTCATTCCCAGCGTACTCCAGTAGGGAGCTAATGCCATCATTGTACCTCTCTCGTGGTGCACTGTAGGCAGCGTTCCATCGGCCCTAAGCTGCACCCACTTTTATGGCTTTTCACTTGACCTCCATTTCCCTTTCCTGAGGATACTTTTGAAAGACGTATCCCTCAGGAGAGGTGGATACATCCCGCCTATGTGAATTCTCTCGAGAGACTGAGAGTTTCCAGTCCTGTGACTGGGTCATCAACAGCCAATCAGGAGCGTCTTAAGGGACTGGCGTAGACATCAGATGCCGGCTGATGTGAATCTATACTATAGATCCCTCGCTTCACTGTCTTGAGTGCTGAACGGCCGAAAAGGTTCCAGTGTTGGCTGTTAGCGTGCTTTCACAATACTAGTCTCCGAGCTCTTTGTCTAGAGTGTCGTCATCCAGAGCTTCTGCGTGTGACCGTTAGTTTGGAATCACGACATTTGCAACCATTCGTCTCCACTGAGTCAACCAAGTTGCACGCAGACCGCGAGCAGTAATGCTCGATGAGGGTCACTCATTCATTCAACAGCCAACTCTTTATTGAATCAGATCGCTGGACTAAATCGTTTTATGGTCCTTGTGGCTGTTTAGACCTGATGATGATAATTCGTCTTTTCCGCTCCACCTGTTGAATGTTTGGGGCTGCGAGCAGGTTAATGTATAAGATATTGGGAGTTATACCTCGCCGGTAGGAGAAACTGGATCTCCTTGGGAAATAATGCTAGCAATTGACGTATTCAGAGTATGATATTGTTTGAAAATTGAGTGTGAATTATATTGAAGCCTCATCTCTATTTGCCGCTTGGCTCTTCGTATATTTTTAATATTTACGTCTTTATTTAAGATCAGTCGACTTCGGTAGCGGCGTTTTTCAAGAACTGCTCATCTTTAGCAGATTCCTGTGATGAAGGTCTTACTTAGCCTGTCGATAGAATCTGATAAAGGCCATTTTCTGTTAAATATCTTTCCCTTTGATATCATTATCTGTTAAATGTTTTCCCCCTTTGATACCCTCTGTTGAAGGGTTTTCTAATTTGATATCCTCTAGTGAAGGTTTTTCACTTTGATATCCTCTAGTGAAGGATTTCATATCCTCTAGTGAAGGTTTTTTCCCTATTTGATATCCTCTAGTGAAGGGTTTTCCCATTGAAATCCTCTAATGAAGGTCTTTGATATCCTCTAGTGAAGGGTTTTCCATTTGATATCCTCTAGTGAAGGGGTTTCCACTTGATATCCTCTAAAGAAGGTTTTTCCTATTTGATATCTACTAGTGAAGGTTTTTCCCCCCCCCCCCCGCCCTTGGTATCCTCTAGTGAAGGTTTTTCCCAACTTGATCTCAAGGGATGGTTTTTGTTTTTTTTCATTGATATCCTCTAGCGAAGTTTTCCCCCGTTCTTGGGTGCAAGTCACGATATAACTAATAATGAATAATTAACAAGATAAAGATTCCATCTTTCAATACACACACTCACACAAGCACGCATATATATTTATTAATAAGGCTATGAAATATATCATACGAACATTAATGGTATAATATTAAAGTATATTTTGTAGACATGCTGTGACGAAAGCCCTTTATGTAGTAAAAACACTTAAAACTAAGCAATATATTCATGGACAAACTTTAAAAATAAAAGAGTTCACTACACGTAGTATACATATAGTATATATATATATATATATATATATATATATATATATATATATATATATACGTATAATGAAATCCTATTATTTTTAAAATTTGTCTGTGAATATATTGCTTAGCCTTAAGTGTCTTACTACTAAGGGCTTTCGTCACAGCATGTCATAACAAAATATACTTTAATATTATACATTAATGTTTCGCATGACATATTTCATAGCCTTATAATAAAATATGAATATATATATATATATATATATATATATATATATATATATATATATATATATGTGTGTGTGTGTGTGTGTGTGTGTGTGTGTAAACTTGCAATTTATCCTATTTGGAAAATAATGTTGACTGTAGAGCTTATTAGGTCTACTCTACTGCCACAGAGGTAGTTAAGTTGACCAGAGCCCGAGGGAGCAGGTTATAAGCGTGCTGTCATTGACGGCACCGCTAACCTTATCACTACCGTACTTTGAGCTAAACAATGAAAAAAAAAATCAGTGCAAATCACACAGGTTATTAATTATCTCCCCGTATAAAAAGGGATGAGGGTGAGAATTATCCACTGCTAAAGGGATTCCATTCGATGAATCATAGGGATTAATATCGATATAATCATAGGAAAATAATACTTGCTGTGAATCCGCAACTTGTCGACATGTATGACATACCGACTTACACACAAATACATGTATATGTATGTATATATACCTGTATATATATATATATATATATATATATATATATATATATATATATATACATATATATTCACACGTACATCCTATTACACACCAATATATGTATATATACCTGTATTATATATAATATATATATATTATATTATATATAATAATATTATATATATATTTATAATATATAATTTACATATCAAATATTTATTATATTAAAATACTATATATATTATTATATATATATTATATATTATATTATTATTCACACATACCTACTTACACACAAATATATGATTTTTTTAAAAAAAAAAAAACCCCCTTTAATTTTTTTAAATTTATAAGATATAAATAAATTATATTTATATATATATTATAATTATATATATATTTATATTATACATAACAAATATTTATATATATATACATATATTATTATGTATAAATTATATATTATTATTATAATATTTTATCAACAGAAAACTACTTAAACCACAAATATATTTTATATAAACAAGTGTATATATATATATATATATATATATATATATATATATATATATATCAACTATATTATAACAATAGGAATGATATGCTATTATCGATATGATTATGATAGTCTAATAGTCATTTAGCATAGAAGTTCGCTTTAGAATTAACGGGTCAGTGATTATAATAGATAAAGGTTAGTTAATGAATCCAAATCCCTTTTTTTTCCGGCACTCGCTAATGATATCAGCAAACGTATAGAACAATGTTAACTAGCGATACATATCGATGAATTACATTTAACATGATTTTATGTGTGTTTTTAACAACACAAAGAGAGACGCAGAAAAACACACCACGTCACACACACACACACACACACACACACACACACACACACATATATATATATATATATATATATATATTGATATGATTTTTTTATTTTTTTTGGGTGTGTGTGTGTGTGAGAGAGAGAGAGAGATTGTGTAATAAAACACACTTAATTTGAACCATTTTATTCATTATTTTTTGACACTGTTGGGATAACTTGACATCTAATTGAAATAATATTTCGAAACCAAAGACTCGGTCATCTTATGTAATATAGGAATCTATATTACGAATGCTTTAAATACAATTACCAATTTTTCAAATTCTTCCAATAGCTGAGTTTTAGTGAATTTTTAAATTTCAGTGACAGTCTCTGAGAGAGTGAAATCTCCTTCACTCCATCAAAGGTCAAAAATAGAAGGAAAATTCCTTCTATTTGGTGAATAAAATGAATCACCTCTTTCAACAGAAAAATGGTTCAGTGTTTAGATCAAGATTTACAGAGGAATCGTAAACTATTAACTATATAAACATAATTATGGTGATTTAATAAGCAAACACAGAGATGATGTAAAGACTTATGACGTCATCAAGTCCTGTCGGTGGAGACTCCAAGGATCTTTCTCAGGATTCAGAGTCTCCAGGAAGGACTTCCGCCTTTGAGGTCTCCAAACTCGCTTAGGTGACGTCGCTTATCTGCATTTTGTTCGCTTTGCCTCTTTAGGTGTGTATTTATGTGTATAGTATACATATATGTGAATAGAGTTGTAAAATGAAAAACAAATACTGGATAACGAGTTCACCTTAGCGAGTTCGGGGACTGGAAGGCTGGAGTCCTTCTTGGAGACTGAATCCAGGGAAGGATCCTCGGATTCTCCACCGACAGGACTAAATGACATCACAGATCTTTACAACCGTCCTCTTTGCCTTGCTTATTAAATCCCCATAATTATGTTTTATATAGTTAATAGTTTACGATTCCTCTGTAACCTTGACTCCTATAAGCGCTGAACCTCATTTTCTGTTGAAAGGTGATTCATATTAGTTACCATATGGAAGGAATTTTCCTTCAATTTTTGACCTTTGATGGTGAAGGAGATTTCACTCTCTCAGAGACTGTCACTCAACTTTGAAAATTCACTAAAAAATCACCCTATTGGCATAATTTAAAAACTGGTAATAGTATTTAAAGCATTCTTAATACAGATTCGTAAACATTGAAGATAACCATGTCTTTAATTTTATATCTCTCGAATTTACATAAGATGACCGAGCCTGCGGTTTCAAAAATATTATTTCAGTTAGATGTCAGTTATCCCACCAGTGATAAAAAATAATGAATAAAATTTTTCAAATTAATTGTGTTTTATTACACTTACAGGGGCGTCATTTTCTCTCTCTCGGTCGCGTGCTCTCTCGTACACACACGTACACACACACACACACACACATCATCATCATATATATATAATATGTGTGTGTGTGTGTACATGCGTGTTTTTTCTCTGCGTCTTTCTGTGTTGTTTAAAAGCAGAGATTATGAGTTAATCTACTAGGCTATAATAATAATAATAGGTTGCAGGTCCACAATAATATCGCATTTGAAATATAAAGTCTTTAATAAGAGCTTTCCAACCTTGTACTAGGTTCATCTTCAGTCCAAGTGAACATTATGAATGTTTAAAAATCCGGTGAAGTAAACTTCTGAACAGGACAATTCCACAATGACGAACGCAAATGAAGGAAGAGCTCAACAGCCCAACTTGGTAATTCCATTGTTGTTGTTCGAATTCCTGTTTTGCTATTCTGCTGGAACGTCTTGTGGGCTGTGATGATGTTTTGCACGGTTTTATTTTTCCCCTGGCGGCGCGGCTGCAACAATGCTGACGTAACGTCCCCCGTGCTGTAATCTGTCTGAGGGAGGAGCATCAGCGGAGGAAAAACAGCTTGTCCTAAAATTAAAATTTTTAACAAGGTTTTTAAGAATGGAAAAATTGACTAATGAGTCTTCCCCAACGAACGACTTGTTACCGTAAAAAGCTTCTAAGGTTATTGCGGCGCCTTCCACTAGTCTTCTTGTTTTTTGGACATTATCATTTTTTAAAAATTATGTTAGATCCATCCCATTCGGTCTATGGTTTTTTTTAAAAGCATGGGAGACTATTGCGTTGTTCTGTGCATGAAGTGCATATGCGCGTTTGTGTTCCCCTAATCAGGGTCGGTAGTCCTCAAAGAATGTCAGTCAGTGAACTTCATTTTTCCATAAAAATAAAAACAACAACAACGTGACTGGGACCGTTATGGAGTGACCCAGTCAGACAAGAAGAAAGTCTTTAGAACAATGGTACTTCACAGATAAGTGAAAAGAATACATTTGTTTTTGCATAAAAAAATGTCAGTTTTTCGGGATTTCCTTTCGCTGCTTCCATAACAGATAGCAGGTAAAGCATCAGTTGATCTTCTTTATTTTAGTTCTAGACCTAAAATTTATATATCAATAGAGTTGCATTTACATATATATATATATATATAATATTATATATATATATATATATATATATATATAACATGATTTTTATGTGTGTTTTTAACAATACAGAAAGACGCGGAGAAACACACGCATGTCACAAACACACACACACACCACACACACACATATATATATATATATATATATATATATATATATATATAATATAAATAAAGTTATATGCCACTAAGGGAAAATAAACAACAGAGTATCCCCGAGATCTTTCGACATTCAAACGTCCTTTACTTAGCAGATGAACTGACATAC
Organism: Macrobrachium nipponense; assembly: GCF_015104395.2. Taxonomy (NCBI): domain Eukaryota; kingdom Metazoa; phylum Arthropoda; class Malacostraca; order Decapoda; family Palaemonidae; genus Macrobrachium; species Macrobrachium nipponense. Next base: position 18,550,354 of record NC_087209.1, on the reverse strand, counting down.
ATGAGAAAATGACGATACAGGACGAAAGGTCGTAAAACTGACAGATAGGGATTATAAAGAGATTAGTACCTAGAATCCTCACACACCTGAAAGATGAGTAATACTCCGAAACAAGCAAAAACATGGGTACCATTAAAAGTTTAAGACAAACTGCTCAGACACAAGGGCAAGACAATTAAAGGATTATCATAGGTGACAGCTATTCAGAACTTTGGTAACCAAAAACATATTCACAATACATATTGAACATACATATACAATGAAAATATCTCTAAGGCAACTAATTTTTATTTAAGTCTGTAATTATTTCTTTTAGGTCATTCTTAAACATGTTACAAATTCAAGGGTCTAAATGAAACAGGCCACGGCTAATATTGAATTACAATGAGAAGTAAGTTGTATTAAAGCAGATTCTAAAAGATTTTGTGATAACATCTTTTGACCTTGCAATTACTGAACTACCACCAATCCAATTTATTCGGTGGTTGTTTCCACTTAAATGAATGAATATTGCATTAGATGGTTGCCCAGTTTTTACAAAATATTTATGCTGGCTTAGCCTTACTTCTAACCCTTGCTCGACTGTCCGAGATAAAATAGGGACAATCATACATGGAATTTTATATACTATGTTGTTGCTTTCTCTGGGGCCATTTTTTATTAACATTCCTTTAGTGTGTCATTATGGGAAAAGACAAGGTTGACCTTAAAAGCTTTTAGCAATGATTTAATGGTTTCAAATCCGTTAAAATAAGGCAAACTGAGAATGTTCTTAGAATTTTCTTTCTCCGTGTTACTTACACTATAAAACTTTTTGTGGGCTTTATTATAACAAATATCTAATATATGTGAAGGATAACATAAATCTTTCCCTATTTTTCTTATGTATTCAATTTCTTGATCCAAATATTGGGGACTGACAATGCGCAATGCTCATAAAAACATAGAAGAAAAAATTGATATTTTTATGTTAAGATGGTGGCCTGAATAGAAATGAACATAAGTTAAGTTGTTGGTCGGTTTCCTATAAATACTAAATTTACATTGAAATGGTTCTCTATGTATCAAAACATCTCAGAAAGGGAGGCAATTGTCTTTTATAATTCTAGAGTGAACTTAATCGATGGTACCTGGTTATTTAAATTAGAGAGTAAATCAATACTATCCACATTACTAAAGCTGATAAGTCAAAGAGTATAGTAATTTTAGATAAAGCTGACTACATATCATGTATGCAAGCCCACACTGGATGATGATGTGACTTATAAAAAAACTAACAAAAAATACCCCTTGATCAAGTCATAAAAACTTCAATAGCACAGTGAAAAATATCCTTAAAGATAAAACAGAAACTAACTACTACGCAAATTGTCAGTCAAATCTCCTTCGCTACTTACCTTACGGATTAGTCAAAACGCCCAAAGAAAATAACCCTATGCGGCCTATTATCAGTACTGTTGGTTCAATTTCATATAAACTTTCGAAATATATCACTAAGATCTTGTCCACGTTACTTGGAACCATCTCCGATTCTCAATATATATAATTCTCTAGATTTAGTTGATAAATTAAACAAAATTACTCTTTGCCCCACTGATAGATTCGTTAGTTTTGATGTATGTTCTCTTTTTACTAAAGTCCCTATAGACTCTATTTTAGAATATCTTAGTAATGAACTAACTCAGCATGAATTACCTCTACCTATAAAGTCACATTATTTTCACTCTTTAGGTTGTGCATTTGTGATTGTAAGTTATATTCAATGGTGAATTTTATCAACAAATATTTGGCATGGCAATGGATAACCCTTTATCGCCTCTCCTCTCAAACCTGTACATGGAATTCTTTGAAAAATGCTACTTACTTAATATCATTTATATTCCTGTAAAGTGGTATAGATATGTTGATGATATTTTAGCTGTTTCTGCCTGTCGGTATTGATGAAATGATTTACTCTCTAATTTAAATAACCAGGTACCATCGATTAAGTTTACTGTAGAATTAGAAAGAGACAATTGCCCTCCCTTGCTTAGATATTTTGATACATAGAGAACCATTTCAATGTAAATCTAGTATTTATAGGAAACCGAACACAACTTAACTTATGTTCATTTCTATTCAGGCCAACATCTTAACATAAAAATATCAATTTTTTCTCATATGTTTTTTAACGAGCATTGCGCATTGTCCCCCCCCCCAGTCCCCAATATTTGGATCAAGAAATTGAATACATAAGAAAAATAGGGAAAGATTTATGTTATCCTTCACATATATTAGATATTTGTTATAATAAAGCCCACAAAAAGTTTTATAGTGTAACACGGAGAAAGAAAATTCTAAGAACATTCTCAGTTTGCCTTATTTTAACGGATTTGAAACCATTAAATCATTGCTAAAGCTTTTAAGGTCAACCTTGTTTTTTCCTATAATAACACACTAAAAGGAATGTTAATAAAAAATGGCCCAACATAATATATAAAATTCCATGTATGGATTGTCCCTCATTTTATCTCGGACAGTTGAGCAAGGGCTTAGAATTCTGTAAGGCTAAGCCAGCATGAATATTTTGTAAAACTGGCAAACATCTAATGCAATATTCATTCATTTAAGTGAAAACAACCACCAAATAAATTGGATTGGTAGTTCAGTAATTGCAAGGTCAAAAGATGTCTTATCACGAAATCTTTTAGAATCTGCTTTAATACAACTTACTTCTCATTGTAATTTCAATATTATCCGTGGCCTGTTTCATTTAGACCCTTGTATTTGTAACATGTTTAAGAATGACCTCAAAGAAATAATTACAGACTTAAATAAAAATTAGTTGCCTTAGAGATATTTTCGTTGTATATGTATGTTCAATATGTATTGTGAATATGTTTTTTTGGTTACAAAGTTCTGAATAGCTGTCACCTATAATAATCCTTTAATTGTCTTGCCCTTGTGCCTGAGCAGTTTGTCTTAAACTTTTAATTGTAACCATGTTTTTGCTTGTTGTTTGGGAGGATTACTCATCTTCCAGGAGTGTCGGATTCTGGGTACTAATCTCTTTATAATCCCTATCTGTCAGTTTTACGACCTTTCGTGTATCATCATTTTCCCATGTATGTCAGTTCATCTGCTAAGTAAAGGACGTTTGAACGTCGAAAGATCTCGTGGATACTCCTCTGTTTACTTTCCCTTCATGGCATATAACTTTATTTATGGATTATCACGTTCCTAACTTTTGTGATTCAGTTATACATATATATAATATATATATATATTTTTTTATGATGTTTTTTGGTGTGTGTGTGTGTGTGTACGAGAGAGTGCACGACCGAGAGAGAGAGAGACTGACGCCCCTGTAGGTGTAATAAAAACACAATTAATTTGAAAAATTTTATTCATTGTTTTTTACTACTGGTGGGTAACCAGAGATCTAATGGAAATAATATTTGGAAACCCAACTGGGCCATCTTATGTAAATTAGAGAGATATTAAAATTAAAGACATGGTTATCTTCAATGTTTTAGAAATCTAAATTAAGAATGCTTTAATACAATTACTAGTTTTTTTAATTATGCCATAGTGAATTTTTAAAGTGAATTTTTAAAGTTGATGACAGACTGTGAGAGAGAGAAATCTCCTTCACCATCAAATGTAGAAAATTGAAGGAAAATTCCTTCCATTTGGTAACTAATATGAATCACCTTTCAATAGAAAAACTGGTTCAGCGCTTATAGGAGTCAAGGTTTACAGAGGAATCGTAAACTATTTAAACTATATAAAACATAATTATGGGGATTTAATGAGCAAGGGGACAGAGGATGTAAAGATCGTGACGTCGGTGGAGAATCTGAGGATCCTTCCCTGGATTCAGTCTCCAGGAAGGACTCCAGCCTTCAGTCCCCGAACTCGCTAAGTGACTCGTTATCCAATATTTGTTTCATTTTACAACTCTGGTTTTCACTTATATGTATACTATACACATAAATACACACACCTAAAGAGTGTAAGCGAAAAAAAATGTAGGTAAGCGACGTCACCTGAGTGAGTTTGGAGCCTCAAACGGCTGAAGTCCTTCCTGGAGACTCTGAATCCTGAGATGGATCCTTGGAGTCTCCACCGACAGGACTGATGACGTCACAGGTCTTCATATGCAATCTCTGTCTTGCTTATTGAATCGCCATATGATCGTTTTTATAGTTAATAGTTTACGATTCCTCTGTAAACCTTGACTCCCATAAGCGCTGAACCATTTTTCTGTTGAAAGGTGATTCATATTATTCACCAAATGGAAGGAATTTTCCTTCAATTATTGACTTTTGATGGTGAAGGAGATTTCACTCTCTCAGAGACTGTCACTCAACTTTAAAAATTCACTAAAACTCGGCTATTGGAAGAATTAAAAAAAATTGGTGATTGTATTTAAGCATTCCTAATATAGAGTCCTAAAACATTGAAGATAATTCAAGTCTTTAATTTATATCTCTCGAATTTTACATAAGATGACCGAGTCTGTGATTTCAAAAATATAATTTCAATTAGATGTCTAGTAATCCCACCAGTGTCATAAAATGAATAAAATTTTTTCAAATCAATTGTTTTATTACACCCACAGGGCGTCCAGTCTCTCTCTCTCCCGGTCGCGCGCTCTCTCGTACACACATACACACACACACACGAAAATCATATCGAAATATATATATATATATATATATATATATATATATATATATATATATATATATATCTATATATATATATGTGTGTGTGTGTGTGTGTGTGTGTGTGTGTGTACATCGCGTGTTTCTCTGCATTTTTCTGTGTTGTTTAAAACACACCTAAATCATTATATATATATATATATATATATATAGTACATATATATATATATATATATATATATATATATATAAATGTAAATGCAATTCTATCGATATGTATCGCTAGTTAACCTTGTTCGATACGTTTGGTGATTTCGAGGTCTAAGTATAAATCATTTTAGGTTTAGAACTAAAATAAAGAAGATCAACTGGATGCTTTACCTGCCATCTGTTACGGAAGCAGCGAATGGAAATCCCCGAAAACTGACTTAGTTTTTAATGCAAAATCAAATGTATTTTCTTTTCACTTATCTGTGAAGTACCATTGTTCTAAAGACTTTCTTCTTGTCTGACTGGGTCACTCCATAACGGCCAGTCACGTTGTTGTTGTTTTTACTTTTATGTGGAAAATGAAGTTCACTGACTGACATTCTTTGAGGACTACCGACCCGATTACGGGAACACAAACGCGCATATGCACTTCATGCACAAAACAATGCATAGTCTCCCATGCTTTTAAGATCAACCATAGACCGAATTGGGATGGATCTAACATAATTAAAAATAACAATGTCCAAACAAGAAGACTAGTGGAAGGCGCCGCCATAAACCTAGGAGAAGCTTTTTACGGTAAGAAGTCGTTCGTTGGGGAAGACCCATTGGCAGTGGCGATTCTACCCCTCAAAAAGAGGGGGGGGCCCAACTCTGGGGCAAAGATAATTGTTGGGTGGGCATCATAGGAAAGGTGACTAAAAATAATGACAATTTTTGAAACATTTTGAAACTCATGGAGGAATGAATTTCACTAAAGGTAAAGGTTCATTTAGAATTTTGTTCGATTCCTAGGAAAACAACTGTAAAACATCCATCTGATATTTTACCTGACTGGCATGATATGAAAATTTAACATTTCAAAAAACAATATACAGTTCTAAACAATACGCAAACATTAAAGAATGGATACTATGTATAAATATGATACACATTGAACCAAATAAAGAAAGGATAGAAGTTCACTCTCGACGTGGTTCGGAAGTCATATAAAGCCGTTGGTCCCGTTGCAACCACTGGTTCCATGCACGTAAAAGCACCATACAAACAAACAAATAAAAAAAGGTAGTAACTATATGAAATGAACAGATATACATGGGGCAATGTCATGACAATTCTGAAAAAAGGTTCAGTTTGACATTTTTTTCAGGGTAGGCTCACTTTGGAGGGGTCCCGATTGTAAAAAATCGTAAAAATATTTTCCAAAAATACACTAATCAAGACAGGCTAATGAAATTTCAGGCATTATTAGCACCATAATAACGCATATTCTTTGTTTTTGGAGTTTTATCATCCTACAGGGAAAATTAATGAGGTTTTATTTTAAAAAATGTGAAAAAAATGCAAAAACTCCGGGCCCCTCGTACTGAAGGTTATTTGGTGATTGGTGAGAAAACTACAATCTTGAATAGAAATTCGCTCTACGGATATGTTGGTATATCCACCTGGAACATGCACAAAAAAAATTATCAAAATAGAACAGTAAATAAGCACGTTATAACAAAAAAAAGAGCAACAACTTCAGGTAAGTTCAGCAAAAGCCCGCCGAAAAATCAGACTATAGCTAGGAAGAAATATTCAGGAAAAATTCAAGTCTTGATTTAGGGACAAAACCTTTTGAGAGTTTGTAGTTATTATGTCACTTGATAGCCTAAAACATCTAAAAATTATATTATTTAGGAGGACAATCAAAGAAACAAAAAAACCCCCCTCCCCCTTTTTTTTGGGGGGGGGGTTTCTTTGATTGTCCTAAATAATATAATTTTTAGATGTTTTAGGCTATCAAGTGACATAATAACTACAAACTCTCAAAAGGTTTTGTCCCTAAATCGATTTGAATTTTTCCTGAATATTTCTTCCTAGCTATAGTCTGATTTTTCGCGGGGCTTTCGCTGAACTTACCTGAAGTTGTTGCTCTTTTTTTTTTTTTAGGGTTTATAACGTGCTTATTTACTGTTCTATTTTGATAATTTTTTTGTGCATGTTCCAGGTGGGATATACCACATATCCATAGAGCGAATTTCTATTCAAGACTGTAAGTTTCTCACCAATCACCAAATAACCTTCAGTACGAGGGGCCCGGAATTTTTGCATTTTTTTTCACATTTTTTTTAATAAAATCATTAATTTTCCCTGTAGGATGATAAAACTCACAGAGAATATGCATTATTATAGTGCTAATAATGCCTGAAAATTTCATTACCTCCTTCTTGATTAGTGTATTTTTGGCAAATATTTTTACGATTATTTACAATACGGGACCCCTCCAAAGTGGAAGACCTACCCTTCGATGTTACCTGTATATTTAACTGAATTCACTCAATATGAGTGTCAGCCAATAATAAAACCAAAGCACCATCTTTTATGGGAACTAGTTAGTGGCTATTGTTATATTCATTAATGATTAATTTTATATATAATATTTCATTAAAAAGAGTGGGGGGGCAAACCAGGGGCATGGCCAAAATCTGGGAGTGCAGCGTCAATTTTTGCAATCTTAAAACTTTGTTAAAAATATTATTTAAGACAAGCTCTGTTTTTCCCCCGCCTGATGCTCCCCCGTCTTCTGCTCTCCTCCCTCAGACAGATTACAGCACGGGGACGTGACGTCCAGCATTGTTGCAGCCGCTCCGCCAGGGGAACACCATGTAGCATCATCACAGCCCACAAGACCTTCCAGCAGAACAACAAACAAGAATTCGAACAACAACAACGGAATTACCTAGATGGGCTGTTGAGCTCTTCCTTCATTTTGCGTTCGTAATTGTGGAATTGTCCTGTTCAGAAGTTTACTTCGACGGATTTTTAAATTCATAATGTTCACTTGACTGAAGATGAACTTGATACAAGGTTCGAAAGCTCTTATTATTAAAGACTTTATACTTCACATGTGATATTATTGTGGACCTGCAATATTATTATTATTATTTTTTTTTTTTTTTTTTTTTTTTTTTTTGCTCTATCACAGTCCTCTAATTCGACTGGGTGGTATTTATAGTGTGGGGTTCCGGGTTGCATCCTGCCTCCTTAGGAGTCCATCACTTTTCTTATAGTGTGCCGTTTCTAGGATCACACTCTTCTGCATGAGGCCCGGAGCTACTTCAGCCTCTATTTTTGTTTTTCTAGATTCCTTTTCAGGGATCCTGGATCGTGCCTAGTGCTCCTATGATTATGTACGATTTCCACTGGCATATCCCATATCCTTCTTATTTCTATTTTCAGATCTCGATACTTATCCATTTTTTCCCTCTCTTTCTCTTCAACTCTGGTGTCCATGGTATTGCGACATCAATGAGTGATACTTTCTTCTTGACTTTGTCAATCAACGTCACGTCTGGTCTGGTGTTTTGCACGTATCACCCTATCCGTCCTGATACCATAGTCCAGAGGATCTTTGCCTGATCGTTTTCTATCACTCCCTCAGGTTGGTGCTCGTACCACTTATTACTGCAAGTAGCTGATGTTCTTGCACAGGCTCCAGTGGAGGGCTTTTGCCACTGAATCATGCCTCTTTTTGTACTGGTTCTGTGCAAGTGCCGGGCATTCACTTGCTATGTGGTTTATGGTCTCATTTTTCGTATTGCACTTCCTACATATGGAGAGATGTTATTTCCGTCTATCGTTCTTTGAACATCTGGTTCTTAGGGCCTGATCTTGTGCCGCTGTTATCATTCCTTCAGTTTCCTTCTTTAGCTCTCCCTCTGTAGCCATTGCCATGTGTCATCGCTGGCCAGTTCTTTAGTCTGTCTCATGTATTGTCCGTGCATTGGTTTGTTGTGCCAGTCCTCTGTTACTGTTCTGTCATCTCCTGTCTCTGTATATTTCTGGGTCTTCGTCTACTTTTATTATTATTATTATTATTATTATTATTATTATTATTATTATTATTATTACATCCAAGTAGATTAACTCTTAATCTCTGCTTAAGGCATCGTGAATGGCATTCTTCCCCCCAAAATAAATAAATTCTATTTGAAACAATAGCTTCTGTGCGCAGGCGCATTGGGCGAAGGAAGACGTCGAATAATAATGGAACAGTTCCGGCGAAGGATTTCTGTTAAGTTCAACAAGAAAGTTTTCGGTTCCTAGTCCTTTTGTATTTTTTTTATGGTGTATTTTGGACTTTTTGTATTTCAGCTTCATTCGCAGTATTTGTGTGTGTGTGTCTGTCTGTCTGTCATTAACGATGACGCCGTAATGGAATTGCGCCACTTCTTTGGGTTTCATTTTTGTGGCACTGACGATGGTGCCATACTGGAACTGCGTCCTTTTTTTTTTGGATTTATGGTTGAAATCAGTGTTTTACCTCCCGTAGAGTATGAGGAGTTTTGGGGGTTAGGGTTGGTATCGGGGTTTTCATCCCTGTAGAGTTTTGCGTGGCCGTGGGAACCTGTGAAATTTCACACCTATTTGTTAGATTCACACTTTTATGGTCAATGAAAAGTAATTAATACCTCATTTAAAAAGGTGTGAAATTTCACACCTAGGTGCTTATCTCAGTGGAAAAATCGACTACCTGGGGATTATCACCTAGGTGTTGAGGGACTGAGGTTTTTTTCCCCCTACTGAAAAGAGGGAGAACTTCCTCCCCCCCCCCCAAAAAAAATAAAGGGGAAATGTAGGAGGAGGTTTTCCCCTTAAATAAAGGGTAAAGGGGGAGGAGAATTTCCCCATACAAAATAAAGGGGAAGAGGGAGATGAAATTCCTCTCCCCCAAAAGAAAGGGGAAAAGAGGGAGGAGAATTTCTCCCAAATAAAGGGAAAAGGGGGAGGAGAATTCCCCCAAAATAAAGGGGAAGGGGGAGTTGATCGGTTTTCCCCCTCTAATGAAGGGAAAAGGAGGAAGAATTCCCCCCAAAACAATAAAAGGGAAATGTAGGGAGAATTTTCTCCCTAATAAAGGGAAAAGGGGGAGGAGAATTTCCCCCTAAAATAAAGGGGAAACGGGAGGTTGGGGGGAGGATGAGGGGGAAAAACTGTTGAAAGTAGAGTAATGACCTTTCGCTCCTTTGCGTTCCACATTTGTTTGTTACCTGGTGGTTTTATTAAAGGGGAGAATGTCAGGTGGAGGGGACCCGGGCCGGCAGGTCAGGTTGCATCCCGCGTGACCTGTTTTCGATGGTTTGATCGAAAAAGGTTCTGCGTAATATTGAGCTCCCCCATCATGATATTAACCCTCATGATATTTACTCTACTTTATACCTGTTGAATTCCCCATTGAAAAGCGGGTACGTTATTATTATTATATTGAGTAGTAACGACTTTCACACCGTCTTTTAGGTAATGAATTCTCGAACAATAATAAAACAATCACGAATATTTGAACATCACAGCAGAGGTCGAGTCGAAGAAATATGAATCTCAAATAAATAAATAAATAAAAATTAAAAGACAAAAATAAAACAAAAACAAATGGAGATCATGCCGAGAATTTCTTCCTTGAAGCCAAAAAAATCTACACGTAAAAAGGGGGAGTAATCTAAAAAAAAAAACTAAAAAAAAATAAATACAAATTAAAAACCCAAACATTTAAAAAAAATGGAGATCATGCCGGGAATCTCTGTCTTGAAGCCAAAAATAATCTTATACGTGAGAGTAATTTCCAAAAAATTAAACAAATAAACAAATAAATAAATAAAAATACAAAAATATAAAAAATATAAAAAATCGAAAGGCAATCATATCGACAATTTCCGCCTTGAAGGCAAAAAAATCTACACTTAAATAATCTTTTCTTTCTTTACTGTGTAGTAATCTCAAAATAAATAAAGAAATAAAAAATTAAAATATCAAATGCAAATCATGCCGAGAATTTCCGCCTTGAAGCTAAGACAAAAAATCTAAACTTAAAAAAATCTATACTATTTTTCTTTTTCTTTTTTTTTTACGGTGGAGTTCTGAGAGCATAATTGAACACTTCCACATTTATTCTTCTTCCCCTTAACACAACACGAAGGGGAAAAATGAATAATGTTTAGCGTTCCATTTCCGCTAAGACTCCTCTGGGATTTCCTGTTTGCTAGACGCTACCAAACATCCATCTAATAGCGGCGACGTCACAAAAGGGGACTTCGTGAATAATTGAACAGGGTTTGAAAAGGGGGAAATGTCTTAATGGAGTACGATTTATTTATTGCTTTTTTTTTTTTTTTTTTGCCCTTTGACGTTGTAGTTTTTTTTTTTTTTTGCATCGAAATGACTCCACTCTCATATAGGAGGTGATATACCATGAGGAAACGTGACATTGGTCTTTTTCTTTGTCTCAATTCATTATTCATTCAGTTACTTCGTCATTCATCATACGTCTCTCGTCTTGGTAATTCTGTTCACAGAAAGCTTGTTCAGAAAGCTGATGGACTTCTCGACTTACTCTTTAATAATAATAATAATAATAATAATAATAATAATAATAATAATAATAATAATAATCTGTTCAGAGAAAGTTTGTTCAGAAAGTTAATGGACTTTTAGACTTAATCTATAATAATAATAATAATAATAATAATAATATAATAATAATATAATAATAATAATAATATAGCCCTCATAAACCATAAAAAACTGTGTAACTTTAAAAGGAAAATAATTACTTTAGAGAAGGATAAATGTAACAAAAGCATTATGACAACTACTTATAGAGGGAATCTATATTTATCGTTAATATCGAAAGTTAGTTTAAAAATTAAACATAGCGAATGAAAGAGAAAGAGAGAGAGAGAGAGAGAGAGGAGAGAGAGAGAGAGAGAGAGAGAGACTGACCCGAGATCAAAGCAGGAGCGATAAGCATAGAAAACAGAATTAATAATTGAAAATGTGAGATCCAGCAAAAATAAACGAGAGAGAGAGAGAGAGAGAGAGAGAGAGAGAGAGAGAGAGAGAGAGAGAGAGAGAGAGAGAGTTTGTGTATGGACTGAATTACACTCTATACGAGCAAGCAGTTACCAAAAATAATTCTAAAAAACATACGAGAGAGAGAGAGAGAGAGAGAGAGAGAGAGAGAGAGAGAGAGAGAGTAGGTGTATGGACTGAATTACGTGTAAGTTACAAATAAATGAAAAAAACTTTCTACAGAAACTAACGAGAGAGAGAGAGAGAGAGAATAGGTATATGGACTGAATTACACACTATAATAAGTGGGGAATGAAATCCACAATTGTAAGATTATAATAATAAAAAGGAAAAAGAAAAACTCGATGATGAATAAACACTAAAATTCATTATAACTATTACTCACTGGAAAATAAAATCCACAACTGTGCAATTAAATTAAAAATAAAAAGCCAAAACAGAAGGAAAGAGAAATAAAAATTACACCGCCAGGAGGCTCTGAAGATGCTGTACCTACAGGCAGCCCTCACACCCGAGGTTTCCACCGTCGGCCATAAATATATGTAGTTGAAAATGCAAGGTAGGCTCCAGGCCGCAAAATTTCTTCATTCTGACCAATCTGCTTCAAGTTCACAATTGAGGGTCCATTTTATTGCAAAAATGTAAAACGCAATCAAGTGATTTTTTGGAATCAGAGGGATTTATTTCTGGTGATAGAAATTCATTTCTCGATATAATGTGGTTCGGATCCCACAATAAGCTGTTGGTCCCGTTGCTAGGTGACCAGATGGTTCCTAGCCACGTAAAAATATCTAATCCTCGGCCAGCCCTAGGAAAGCTGTTAATCAGCTCAGTGGTCTGGTTAAACAAGATTATAATTAGCTAAATCCACAATTTGTCATTTAAGATGAGTTTAGCAGGCTCTAAATATCTTCCAGCAGAAAAATTTAAAAATTTTCAACTCTGACTATATATTATAATACGTGTACAAAATTGTGTATTTAATAGCTTTATTAATATTACCATTATTTTTTTTCTTTTGGTCTATCACAGTAATCCTATTCGACTGAGTGGTTTTTATAGCACCTCCTTAGGAGTCTCACTTTTCTCACTATGTGCGCTGTTTCTAGTTTTTTCCAGATTCCTTATCAGGGATCTTGGGATCGTGCCTATTGTCCCTGTGATTATGGGATACAATTTCCACTGACATAGCCCATATCCTTATTATTATTATTATTATTATTATTATTATTATTATTATTATTATTATTATTATTATTCAAAATGTGCAAATATTCGAATGGAACGTGCCTTCCCGGAAGGGCCTTTAGCTTAACAAGTAAGCTTCAGAATAATTCAAGTTTCATTATTATGTGAAAAAAACTAAAAAAAAAAAAAAAAAAGGCAAAATAAGGATTAGCAAAGCAATGGTGAAATGAAAAATAAGGAATAAAAATCCACATGAGACAATAGTCCAATATAAGTAAACAATATTACTTGTAGACGAAAAAAATTAACATATGGCTATGATGTATAGTATTACGTGGAAGTACTCTAAGGCACAATTTCGCATCTAAATTAAGTACGTTAGAATGAAGGTACCTTGATAAAGAGTCTCGGGTCATACTTTTAGCGTCTTTAAAAAGATGCACATGAAGCTCTCACTCCTCTTATACTAACGCCCATATTTGATACCAAGATACACTAGAATGTATACGAGGCAATGTAGCATCGTGACATCTCGACAGAAAATGGATGCTTACACTCTGGATAACGAATAGTACTCCACAATTTCCTCGTCACAGACTCTAAAGGTGACAGCAGAAGCCGTTGTTGCAACTTCATAATAAGGAAGACGGTCTAAACCATTACTATCACTAATTTACAAAGAAAGCCACTACTTCAAATATTTCTGTCGAAAAGGCTGAACATCCACGCACGCCTCGCAAGGGGGTAGTGCCGTCAGTGTACCTCACACGGAGCACAATTTGCATAACTTACGGTTCTCCGCAGCGTCCCTTCGGCCCGTAGCTGCAACGCATTTCGTTCCTTTTACTATACCCCCCCCCCCCCCTTTCATGTCCTCTTCCTCCATCTTACTTTCCACCCTCTTCAACAATAGTTTTAAAACATTATTTTTCAGCGCTGGATGATTTCATAACTCCCTATGATTGGCTTTTGGCTTCAGTTTTATATTCCAATTCCAGTAACCATGAAGGTGGAACTACATCAAAACATGACAACAGCATTCAGCAGCTTGTTAGATCGTAAAGATTTGAAGCACGTGGCACTGATACCGTAAACTCTTTGGAAACAAAACAAAACAAAACAAAACAAAAACTTACAAAAAGAACTGTGGCAGGCTTTCTGGTATTGTCAGATGATACGCATTGAGAAGCTGTGAAAAAACCTAGCTTGGAATCCAAGGCAACACGAAGCATAGACAAATGTTTCTGGATCATTAAAAACCGCGGTCCAGGTAAAACGAGAGAGAGAGAGAGAGAGAGAGAGAGAGCAGGAGAATTTCCAGTCACTCGGCCAAATTAAAGAGGAGGAGGAAACAATAAATAAAGCACTTTAAGAGAGAGAGAGAGAGAGAGAGAGAGAGAGAGAGAGAGAGAAGGGAGGAACATAAACAAAGACAGAGATATCAATATATAACGCGTTCCAGATCAAATAGATGTAAGACCAATGACCAATTTTCCTGTCAAAAAGATTAACGGAGAGAAAGAGAGAAAGAGAGAGAGAGAGAGAGAGAGAGAGAGAGAGAATTTCCAGTCAGACGGCCAAATTAAAGAGGAGGAGGAAACAAATAAATAAAGCACTCAGAGAGAGAGAGAGAGAGAGAGAGAGAGAGAGAGAGAGAGAAAATAAACAAAGACTGAGAGATATCAATATATAACGCGTTCCAGATCAAATAGATGTAAGACAATGACCAATGTTCCTGTCAAACGGGTTAACGGAGAGAGAGAGACACGGTCACACACACACACAGAGGGACAGAGAGAGAGAAAAAAGAAAATTTCCAGTCACTCGGCCAAATAAAGAGGAGGAAGAAACAAATGAATAAAGCACTTTAAAAGAGAGAGAGAGAGAGAGAGAGAGAGAGAGAGAGAGAGAGAGAGAAGGAATAAGGAATATCAAATACACAAAGCCTTCCAGACAAAATAGAGAGAAAGACAACGCGCCAGTTGAACAGATTAACGGAGAGAGAGAGAGAGAGAGAGAGAGAGAGAGAGCCACACCTTTTGCTATCATCAGAGGCGAACTGCAGGCAGATGTATGCGGCTTCTTGGCTTGCTCGGACGGAAAGGGCAGCGTCGAAAAAAACTCAATTAATTTTAGGTTCGCTCGGACCAACACAACCCCCTCTTCGAAATGTCAGCTCCGGGAGGAGAGTATTTATATAAGGACGTCCTAAAAAAAAGGGGAAAAAAAGAGAGGAAAAAAAATCATGACTCGAAAACAGGCAGTGAACGAGTGATATGATCACTGGAGGTTGGAATTTTGTGTTAGTATATGGTGGTGATGTGAGGTTATTATAAATGTGTGTATATATATTCTAATATATATATATATATATATATATATATAATATTATATATATAGACTATATATATATATATATATAGCATAGATATATTTAATCATATATATATATATATATATATATATATATATATAATATATATATATATATATAATAAATATATATATATATATTATATATATATATATATATATATATATATATATTTACATATACAATTTATATATATATATACATATATAAATATTATATGCATTATATATATATACATATATATATATATATATAAATATAATATATATCTAATAAGTATACACATATGACAAGCATGATTACAATCAATATATGTATGTATGTACTTATGTACTTATGTATACTTATATCAAGTGTGATGGCGTGCACTACACTGCGCTGGAACCAGGCGCTGCCTGTCATGCCGGCCCTAGCCTTCCGATCCCCTACCTACCCCGGCCCCCACAGGTTCGCGGGAGCAGGGTGGATGTGTCATGTCTCCCTTACCCGCCCCCACCAGGGGCGGACAAACGTGAAAGATTATTATTATCCACACATTCAAGCGTAACCATTTTTTTTTTTTTTTTTTTTGGTGAGATGATAAAGTAAAACGGTCAAGATAATTATCAAAATATTTAAACTTAAAAGTTCACTTTTATCATGAAAATCAAACAATCTCAAGGATAAGGAAATTATAGAAGCTCCATTGTTTAGACTTGCGACCATTTCATAATACATACCAAACCATCATCTTAAACGGCAATCTCTCCTAAACCCCCAAGTCCCTACCCTTACTGACATCCAAATCAATTAGATATAACACTATCTATACCTATACATATGTGAAATAGAAACAAATGAAGATATAGAAAGACATAAGTCTCTAAACACGGCGGCAATTTCTATAAACTGCAGCAATCATCGTACTGAAATGGAGTGGAATATATTATGATTTAGGCCAAAGGCCAAGCACTGGGACCTACGAGGTCATTCAGCGCTGAAAGGATAAATTAAAGTAGAAAGGTTTGAAAGGTGTAACAGGAGGAAAACCTTGCAGTTGCACTATGAAACAATTGTTAGTAGAGGGTGGAAAGTAAGAAGGAAGACGGAGAACATGAACGGAGGTACAGCAAAAGGAATGAAAGGGGACCGTACTGAAAGGAACGGATAGCTTCATTTGAAATGTATCATTTTGTTCAGTGTCTTTTTAATTGGAAAGTTTCAAGCTTTCGTTTATTCCAGAGTGGGAGCATTTCTCACTTCCAAATGAACATCAAACGATCCTCCTCGAAAAAATGTTGCTTTTTAAGTTCAGTCAAACGTATATCGGAAATTGTGGCATTTTGACTGATTTCATGATACTGCCTTGAAAAAAGTTTCATAAGTTCACTTCAACGCATCGTCGGAGTTCGAAAGAAACAGGAGGCAAACTTGAAAACGATTAAAAACAAGTAAAAAATCCGTCGAAAAACAGTTCCTGTACGGTGTATAATTAAGGTCACCGAAAATAGATCGATCTTTCGGGGATCTCGGTATAATGCCATATGAGCAGCAGCCCATGAAAATCAGCTGGCCGTGGTGGCCAGTGTTGTTGCGATCATGGACCTTGTGCTTAAATAAAATAAAAGCTACTGAGGCTAGAGGGCTGCAATTTGGTACGTTTGATGACTGGAGTGTAGATGATTAACATACCATTTTGCAGCCCTGTAGACTCAGTAGTTTTCAAGATCTGTGGGCGGACAGAAAAATTGCGAACGAGCAGACAAATAGTCATCTCAACAGTTGTCTTTAACAGAAAACTAAAAAGCACAATTCACTTCTATAATTTTAAAATTAAATTCTAGAAATGAGGAGGAAAAGGATACCATTTGAGTTAGGGAAGAAAATGTTGAATAACATAAAACGTAGGAAAAGAAATTAAGTTCTATTCTGGTTTACCAAATGCCTGACTTGACATAAGGAGTGAAATATGTATTTGGTAATCATTAAACTGCAAATGGTCGTAACATGTAGCCTGGAGTGAAAGAAATGATAGTAAACGAGAGAGAGAGAGAGAGAGAGAGAGAGAGAGAGAGAGAGAGAGAATGTGGGCGATCAGCTGCTCATTCAAAATGTATGCTACCAAGTAATTAAAGAGGGGGGGGGGGCAGGCTTTAACAAGGGTAATCTGGACAGCAGTGGGTATGGACAATGAATTAAATAATTTTCTCCCTGTCATGGACAAAGGCTATTCTATTTTGCTATGCACGATCTCTTCGCGAATTGATTAAATAAGTAAAGGTATCAATAAAGAATAATTAAATAAAAACAAATAAACAATGCCCCTTCATGGCTGAACCACGCCCAGTCTTTGATCCTAGTCTTAAGCCTTGGCTAGACACGTAAATCAATAATGGCCAAAAAAAAACACACAAACAAACACACGTCCTAAAACTTGGACCTCTTCTGAAGCAAAGTCTCTGAAGTGACTGACTGACTGACTGAAATATCTTCTGGCGTCACATGGTCATCGACCTCAAGCTCGGTGCGCTATTATATTTTTCTTTTGTTTCGGAAAAGTTTTGCAAAATTTCACAAAATAAACAAACAGATAACCTAATCACCGCAACTAATAATTAATAATGAATATAGAATAATAAGAATAATAAATAAGAATTAATAATAATTAATAAAACACCAAGAGATGAAGGACACGATCAGGAAAGAATATATGCAGAGACTCAAGGCGATACTCAAGTCAAAACTCAACGCCGGAATATGATACAAAAGCCATAAACACATGGGCAGTGCCAGTAATCAGATACAGCGCAGGAATAGTGGAATGGACGAAGGCAGAACTCCGCGCATAGATCGAAAACCCATGGAAACATATGACAATACACAAAGCAGCTACACCCAAGAGCAAATACGGACAGACTATACATAACACGAAAGGAAGGAGGGAGAGGACTACTAAGTATAGAGGGCTGCGTCAACATCAAGAACAGAGCACTGGGCCAATATCTGAAAACCAGTGAAGACGAGTGGCTAAAGAGTGCATGGGAAGAAGGACTAATAAAAGTAGACGAAGACCCAGAAATATACAGACAGAGAAAGACAGACAGAACAGAGGACTGGCACAACAAACCAATGCACGGACAATACATGAGACAGACTAAAGAACTAGCCAGCGATGACAATTGGCAATGGCTACAGAGGGGAGAGCTAAAGAAGGAAACTGAAGGAATGATAACAGCGGCACAAGATCAGGCCCTAAGAACCAGATATGTTCAAAGAACGATAGACGGAAATAACATCTCTCCCATATGTAGGAAGTGCAATACGAAAAATGAGACCATAAACCACATAGCAAGTGAATGCCCGGCACTTGCACAGAACCAGTACAAAAAGAGGCATGATTCAGTGGCAAAAGCCCTCCACTGGAGCCTGTGCAAGAAACATCAGCTACCTTGCAGTAATAAGTGGTACGAGCACCAACCTGAAGAGTGATAGAAAACGATCAGCAAAGATCCTCTGGGACTATGGTATCAGAACGGATAGGGTGATACGTGCAACAGACCAGACGTGACATTGATTGACAAAGTAACAAGAAGAAAGTATCACTCATTGATGTCGCAATACCATGGGACACCAGAGTTGAAGAGAAAGAGAGGGAAAAAATGGATAAGTATCAAGATCTGAAAATAGAAATAAGAAGGATATGGGATATGCCAGTGGAAATCGTACCCATAATCATAGGAGCACTAGGCACGATCCCAAGATCCCTGAAAAGGAATCTAGAAAAAAACTAGAGGCTGAAGTAGCTCCAGGACTCATGCAGAAGAGTGTGATCCTAGAAACGGCACACATAGTAGGAAAAGTGATGGGACTCCTAAGGAGGCAGGATGGCAACCCGGAACCCCACACTATAAATACCACCCAGTCGAATTGGAGGACTGTGATAGAGCAAAAAATAATAATAATAATAATAATAATAATTATTATTATTATTATTATTATTATTATTATTATTATTATTATTATTATTATTATTATTATTTACTTGTAGGTGTTTTTACGTTGCATGGAACAAGTGGTTATTCAGCAACGGGACCAACTGCTTTACGTGACTTCCGAACCACGTCGAGAATGAACAACTTCTATCACCAGAAATACACATCTCTCACCCCTCAATGGAATGCCCGAGAATTGAACTCGCGGCCATCGAGGTGGCAGGCCAAGACCATACCGACCACGCCACTGAGGCGCTAATAATAATAGTAATAATAATAATAATAATAATAATAATAATAATAATAATAATAATAATGGAGAAACAATTCACAAAAAGCTTTCGGGAAACTGTTTCGATTCCCCTTTTAAATAATAATAATAATAATAATAATAATAATAATATAATAATAATAATAATAATAATAATAATAAATGCTATATTTCGCATAAAATACGTTAGTGTGAGTTTCATGCAAAGAGTTGATATATATAAAAAATAGTAATATACGATAAATTCCACCAAAAGAAACAATCAAGCAGAAACGCGGCTCAGGTTGCTTGGCTGTTTGCTTTCGTCTTTCATCGCTGAGAAAAAAAAAAGGAAAAAAAACATCGAGAAGGTGGAAAAAGGGAATGAGTGATTCCGCTCGTGAGAAGAAATTGGCGCTGGTTTTGGGTCTTGGAAATGGAATTGTAATATCAAATTCAGGCCAAAGGCCAGACGCTGGGACCTGAGAGATCATGTAGCGCTGAAAATAATGTGCACTGATGGCACCAACCCCCAACGGAGACCAACGAGTCTTGGTTTCAATAAGATGAAAGTGTTGTGGTTCCTCTTCGTCGCGTCTTGTTTGGGTCGTGTATTTTCGTCTACATTATATCACTTTACATTATTCGTGTATTTTCGTCTACATTGTATCAGTTGACATAATTCGTGTATTTTCGTCTACATTGTATCAGTTGACTTTATTCGTGTATTTTCCTCAATGTGTTATCACTGACATTATTTTTTAACACCTTAGGCATTATTCCTTTTCAAGATGAAGATTGCCAGTCATTTTAAAGCTTTTAACTCGTTCACAATAAACCGCGTTTACTTATATTTACATGCTCACGAATGAATACAAACTTCAGTATGATTCAGAGCGAATGGAGAAGTCGAATATAAACTTCAATATGACTCAGAGCGATTGGAGAAGACCAATACAAACTTCAGTATGACATAGAGCTAATGGAGAAGTCGAACATAAACTTCAGTATGACTCAGAGCGAATGGAGAAGATGAATACAAACTTCAATTACGACTCAGAGCGAATGAAGAAGTCAAATACAAACTTCAATATGACTCAGAGCGACTAGTGAAGACGAATACAAACTTCAGTATGACTCAGAGCGAATACAGAGACGAATACAAACTTCAGTATGACACAGAGCAAATGGAGAAAACGAATACAAACTTCAGTATGGCTTAGAGAGAATGGAGATGGCGAATACAAACTTCAGTATGACTCAGTGCGAATGGAGAAGTCGAATCCAAACTTCAGTATGACTCAGAACGAATGGAGAGGACGAACAAAAACTTCAATATGACTCGGACACAATAGATAAGAATGGCAAAGACTAAAGAAAGACATAATATTGAGTTTTCCCTCTACCAATAATCCACGATTTATTTATTCAATGTATATGAAACAATTCTTGAAGCAGACACAGTAATACCGTAAAACAGTAACCTATTTTTCCTTTACATGTCCAACTTTACCACATCTGTTCACATCTTTGCGTCTCTGTCATTCACATCTTTCCATTTCCCGGATAAAAACATGTTGCAAAATAATTATCTTTAACACACTGAATAAGTCTACTCAATTCTAATATAATTTATTTCAAGTATAGCAATTTTGAAAGGAAATGTTATTTATTGTTAGGGTAGGCTCCACTTTGGGGGGTGCCGATCGTATTTGCCAAAAATACACTAATCAAGACAGGTTAATGAAATTTTCAGCATTATTAGCACTATAATAATGCATATTTCCCTGTGAGTTTTATATCCTACAAGGAAAATTAATGATTTTATGAAAAAAATGTGAAAAAACGGAAATTTCCAGCCCCTCGCTACTGAAGGTTATTTGGTGTGATTGGTGAGAAACTACAGTTTTGAATAGAAATTCGGTCTGACAAAATGTTGGTATATCCACCTGGAACATGCACAAAAAAAATTATCAAAATAGAACAGTAAATAAGCACGTAATAAACAAAAAAAAGAGCAACAACTTTGTAAGTTCAGCAAAAGCCCCGCCGAAATATCAGACTATAGCTAGGAAGAAATATTCAGGAAAAATTCAAATCTCGATTTAGGGACAAAACCTTTCGAGAGTTTGTATTATTATGTCACTTGATAGCCTAAAACATCTAAAAATTATAGTTTTTAGACAATCAAAGAAAAAAACCACCCCCACCCTTTTTTTTTTTTTTTTTTTTTTTTTTTTTTTTTTTTTTGGAGGTGGGTTTTCTTTGATTGTCCTAAATAATATAATTTTTAGATGTTTTAGGCTATCAAGTGACATAATAACTACAAACCTCAAAAGGTTTTGTCCTAAATCGAGATTTGAATTTTTTCCTGATATTTCTTTTCCTAGCTATAGTCTGATTTTTCGGCAGGCTTTCGCTGAACTTACGAAGTTGTTGCTCTTTTTTTTTTGTTATTACGTGCTTATTTACTGTTCTTTCTATTTTGATAATTTTTTTTGTGCATGTTCCAGGTGGATATACCAACATTTTGTCAGACCGAATTTCTATTCAAGACTTAGTTTCTCACCAATCACCAAATAAACCTTCAGTACGAGGGGGGCCGAAAATTTCCGTTTTTTCACATTTTTTTTCATAAAATCATTAATTTTCCCTGTAGGATGATAAAAACTCACAGGGAATATGCATTATTATAGTTGCTAATAATGCCTGAAAAATTTCATTAGCCTGTCTTGATTAGTGTATTTTTGGCAAAAACAAAGATTTTTTTTACGATCGGCACCCACAAAGTGGAGGCTACCTTAAGAAAATAATCTGGCACCTGCATATGGCAATATTTCCATAACGAACAATGAATTAAGAAATTACGCCAATTCTTCGTTGGCCGTCTGTACACACACACACACACACACACACACACATATATATATATATAATATATATATATATATATATATATATATATATATTGATTATATATATATATATTGATATGATTTTTTGGGGTGGTGTGTGTGTGTGTGTGTGTGTATGTTCGAGAGAGCGCACGACCGAGAGAGAGACTGACGCCCCTGTAGGTGTATACACACTTAATTTGAACAATTTTATTCATTACTTTTGACACTGGTGGGATAACTAGACATCTAATTGAAATAATATTTTTGAAACCAAAAACTCGGTCATCTTATGTAAATTTGAGAGATATAGTACAATTAAAGACATGGTTATCTTCAATGTTTTAGGAATTTATATTAAGTATGCTTTAAATACAATTACCAATTTTTTAAATTCTTCCAGTGGCTGAGTTTTAGTGAATTTTTAAAGTTGAGTGACAGTGTGAGAGAGAGAAATCTCCCTCACCATCAAAGGTCAAAAATTGAAGGAAAATTCCTTCCATTTGGTGAATAATATGAATCACCTTTCAACAGAAAAATGGTTCAGCGCTTATGGAGTCAAGATTTACAGAGGAATCGTAAACTATTAACTATATAAAACATAATCATGGTGATTTAATGAGCAAAGACAGAGATCATGTGAAGACCTGCGTCGTCATCAAGTCCTGTCGGTGGAGACTCCAAGGATCCTTCTCAGGATTCAGAGTCTCCAGGAAGGACTTCAGCCTTTGAGGCTCCAAACTCGCTCAGGTGACGTCGCTGACCTACATTTTTTTTCACTTTACACCTCTTTGGGTGTGTGTATTTATGTGTATAGTAAACATATAAGTGAACAGAGTTGTAAAATGAAAACAAATACTGGATAACGAGTCACATTAGCGAGTTCGGGGACTGGAAGGCTGGAGTCCTTCCTGGAGACTGAATCCAGGGAAGGATCCTCGGATTCTCCACCGACAGGACTTGATGACGTCACAGATCTTTACATCCTCTGTGCCCTTGCTTATTAAATCACCATAATTATGTTTTATATAGTTAATAGTTTACTATTCCTCTGTAAACCTTGACTCCTATAAACGCTGGACCATTTTTCTGTTGAAAGGTGATTCATATTAGTTACCAAATGGAAGGAATTTTCCTTCAATTTTTGACCTTTGATGGTGAGGGAGATTTCTCTCTCTCACACTGTCACTCAACTTTAAAAATTCACTAAAAATCACTTATTGGCATTATCATGTATTAACGTAATTGGCATTGCTTTTGCTTTATCTTTATCTCAGCCTTGTTACTGCTTTTTGTTATATTTTGTTGTATATAAAATTAGCGTAAGGAAATTAGTTTTTAAGGTTTTAGTTTTAAGCTTTACTTTGGTCTCGGCTGAGCGTCAAGCAAACTGCTTGTTAAACCTCCTCCCCGCTTGTTAAATGTTTGTGAGCATCTTATTAATGCTAGTTTTTTTGTTTTGTTTATCTTTTGAGTGGTTGGTGAAAAGGACACCAGTGAGGATATTGGAGGGGCGCGACTTTTTCCTGACAACAGTTCGGGCTCGCTATTCTCCACCCGCATGGTTGTGCAGGCTGCATATTTTTCTTAATCGTCCTTCGAAGGATTTGTCATCGTCAGTATTGAAGGCGCAGGGGCATTTCTGCCATCTGCGGTGACTTTCCCCCTTACTGTGTGTACTGTCCTGCGGGCTCTGATATCGGCGCTGGATCCCGACAGAGTGGACGTGGGAGGGACATCACTGTGTTTGCTACGACGTCCTTCTGAGCTGCAGCGGTGGGGGTTGCATTGAGGCCCGTGAAGGTGGCAAGTAGGGCGGTTGGCTACCAGGTAGGGAATTTCCCTTGTGTTTTTGTCGGTCGGGAGCACGACAGACTCCTTCCCCATGGTATTGGTGCCTGTGTAGCTGCACGCCCTTCAGATACCTGAGTATTGGCCTGGTACGTGGCATTGTCCAGAGAGTGTAAGAGATCACGGCTCCCTATATTTCGGCCTACAGCAAGGCAACTGTTTATTCTGAATCATTTGGAATTATTCAATCCCTTATTCAGTGTGAGAAGCTCTTTGCGTACATTTTTATATTTATATATATATATATATATATATATATATACTATATATATATGCCAATCGTGTATATCTTGCCACGAGTGATGCTGTAATTTTCATTATTTCTTGTGTATTATCTATTAAGATGTTTGATACTTTTTATATTTAAGATTTAGTTTATAATTGTAGGTAGGAGAATTAAGTTTTCCCCCTGTTGGTCTCTTACTTCTTTCCTCTCTGCTTAGTGATAGGTATTGGTTGATATTTATGTTGGTGTTGGCCCATTTTACTCATTTATTTAGTTTATCTCTCAATATTTTCTGTCTAGGGTTTAGTATTAGTGGTTAGGAAACTCCTACGGAGTAGTAAGTACTAAGTTTGTGTCCGGTATAGTCACAAGTCTGACTTTATTATTCCTTTTGCTTTAATTGTTAATAAATATTGTTTGAGTTTTTCCTTGTGTGTTTTTGTCTCTGCTGACTGATTTATCTGAATACTAGATAGAATCACTGTCCTCTCTATTCTTGTGCAAAAGAACTTGCACCGGCCCAACAACGGGTCATAACATTTTCTATTGGCGACCGTGACAGGATAGACAGCTCGGGGTATCCGGTATTTTGGTCAGTGGAGCGACACTCAGGTGGACACTTCAGTATTTGTTACTGTTTTAATAGTGTTTCCTTCCCCCCTGAATTATTTGTGTTAAAATGGAAGATTTTATTTTTGACCCAGCTGAGTTTTTGGGGTCGGCTGATTGCCTTAAGCACTTACCAGTGTTGAACAAAAAGCATTTAATTGAGTGTGCTAAGTGGTTGGGAGTTCCACTGAAGTCAGTGGACACTAAGAAGGAAATATTGGTGGCGGTTAGGGATAAGGTCAACCAGGACTTGGCAGAGCTGAGCATTAGTTAGTGATAGGGAGAGTGATATGGATAGTATTGGTGAAGGTAGTATAAATGATTTGGAAGAGGATAGTGTGAGTGTGAGAGCTGGCCTAACCCTGTTCGAGGATCCTCCTCGTACAGGTACCATTTATAAGGGTCCTGCAAATTTAATTAAAAATGTATCAAATAATCCATTCTTGCCCCCCTCTAATTCGGTGCCAGTTGAACCCCTGGCCCCTGTTAATGCTTTGGGGGACTCCAAGGAGGAGGTGGAATACAGGTTAATATGTAAAAGAATTGAGTTAAAGAAGATTGAATTTGAGGAGAACGAGCGGGCAAGGCGACATGAGTTGGAGATGGCTAACCTTAATTTGCAGATGGCAAGGTTACAGGGGACCAATATGGCCAGTTCCCCTAAAGTAAATTTTCAGGATAGGTTCAATCTAGGTGCGGCACTTAAATTAGTGCCTGTATTTGATGAACAAAATGTCCCTGAGTTCTTCAAGGCATTTGAGCGTGTGGCCACCTGATTGTCCTGGCCCACAGAGATGTGGACGGTTCTAATCCAATGTAGGTTAGTGGGCAAGGCAATTCGGGTATACAATGCCTTGGAGGAGGGAGTAGCCCGGGACTACCAAAAAGTGAAAAGCTTGATTTTGAAAGCATATGACCTGGTCCCTGAGGCCTACCGCCTCAGATTTCGGAACTATATGAAACACCCTGCACAGTCCTTCATAGAATTTGCACGTGTCAAGGAGGAACAGTTCGACGACTGGCTGAAAAGTCGTCAGGTAGTGACTTTCGCTGCGTTACACGAACTGATGCTCCTTGAGGAGTTTAAGAAGGCCTGCAGCAGGGAGTTAAGGGTCCACCTTGAGGAGGTAAAGGCCATGAAAGTGAGTAGTGCCGCTCAATTAGCGGATGAGTTTGTGTTAACTCACCGTTCAGGTAGTGGCAATTTTAATTATAAGGTCTTGGAATAATTCCCATCATCTCGCTCCCTATAGTGGTGGTAGGAGAGTTGAACCCCCCTTGTTTGACTCCCAATATCTCTAAGAATATTAATGTTACTAATTCCTTTTCAGGTGGTAGGGATATGGGTAGAGTCCAAGGAGGTCCTCCTCCCCCTAGGGTTTTTGTTAATAGAGACTTCCCAAATGGGGGAAATAACAGAATCAATAATAATGGAAACAGAGGATCAGGCGTAGAGGAACATGTTTCTGGTGTAATAAGCCAGGGCATTTCCAAAGCCAGTGTAATGCTCGTAGGCGGTACCTAGAGCGTAGTAATCAAAGTCCTGTAGCATTAGTTAATGATAGGTCAAATGTTAGAAGTAGTAGGTTCTGTAGACAGATCTGTAGTAGATAGTGGTAGTTAGGAAATAGTAGTAAGTCTGATGCTCCTATCCTCAATTGTGACTTAAGTATGACAAATATGTATGGCCTGGAAAATTGATTTTTGACTCTTGTGTTGTCCAGGTGAAGTTTTTTAGGGACACCGGTTCTGCCCGGTCGTTGGTCATGAAGAGGGCACTGAATGGTTCTGAGAAATATACTGGAAATTTTGTATTATTGGGAGGTTTCCCAGACTCGATTGTGTCGGCTCCTTTGGTTAATGTCCGCATGTCTTTTCCAGGTATGATCGCATCACTGAGTTTGGCTGTGGTGGTATTTCTACCTATCCCGGGTATTGATGGTATCCTGGGAAATGATATGCTGGATAGTGAAGGACGGGAGATTTTCCCTTTATTATCTGTAAATGCTAGTCCCCATGGCTGTAAACTTACTCGGTCTGCAGCAAAAGCTGTTAGTTTACTTGATGTGGATAATGATGATGACTTAATGTTAAGTAGTGTAGAGTAGATGTAGTAAGGCCCGGGTCAGTAGAGAGTAGTGGTAATGATACTGTAGTTAATGATATGAAACTTGATTGGAACAGAGCTGCTTTTATTAAAGCTCAAAAAGATGAGTTTGATTTTGATTTTGGGCGATGTTGAGGATCTGACTAAAAACCTAGGTTTGGAGTGTAAGGGGCTTATTATATAGGTTTTAGTCGTCCCGCATCTGATAATTTGAATAAAAACTGGTAGAGTGGAACAGATTGTGGTACCTTCTCAATTCAGAAATTCTATTTTGGAATTATCTCATACCAAATTTTTTTTTTTCAGGTCATCGGGTCGTGTTTTAAAAACTTTCACAGCTTGGTTAGGTATTTTTGGTGGCCTGGAATTAAATTGAGTGTGAAGCAGTTTTATCAGAGAATGTGAAACTTGTCAGGTTATGGGTAAACCTAATCAATCGAGGGGATCCCTAAAGCCCCGTTGCATCCCATACCTGCCATAGGTGAACCATTTTATGAGTTAGTAATTGATGTTGTAGGTCCCTTACCTAAGACTAAAAACAGGTTTTGTATATTTATTAACTATCATGGATAGAGCCTCTCATTTTCCTGAAGCTATACCTATGAGGCGATTACTTCCAAAGTTGTTTTTGAAAAAACTATTGATTCTTTTCCCAAGGTATGGTCTCCCTCGTGTAATTCAGACCGACTGCGGGACGAATTTCACGAGTAAGGTATTTAGGGGTAAGTGTGCTGAACTGGCCATTCAGCACATTACCAGCGTACCTTCATCACCCAGAGAGTCAAGGTGTGGTGGAAAGATTCCACCAAACCCTCCCAAGTCTGTCCTGAAGAAACATTGTTATGATAATGGTAGTGATTGGGACAAAGCCTCCCTTTTGCCCTCTTTGCTATCAGGAGCCACCCTAACTCTTCTACTGGAGTAGCTCCGTTTTGAGTTGGTATTTGGGCACAAGGTTCGCTGTCCATTGGAGATTATTTTTGAAATGCTCGAATCGAACCGGAAGGGTGAAATAAAAGTTGGAAGGTTTGTGGAAGACTTGAAGGGTTAAACAAAATGATTAGTGCTTGGAAATTTGCCAGGGAAAAATTTGGAACGGTCACAGTCAGTATGAAAGGTAATTTTGACAAAAAGGTAAAGGTACGTTCATTTGAACCTGGGGAGCTAGTGCTGGTGTTGAGTATGGACCCAGATCAGTGTTTTCTAGAACCTAGATATAAGGGCCCTTGGAAGGTTCTGAGGAAACTGTCAGAGTTTAACTATGAAATTGAGGCCCCCGGTTCAAGCCGTAAGTGTAGAGTATTTCACATTAACAGGCTGAAACCTTATCATGGTAAGCAAGGTGATCATTAGCAATCCGTGTACGAGCCTGTGTCTGTGGTAGTGGATGTGCCTCCAGAGACTCAGATGAGTTGGGTGTCAGGTTCCTTCAGATGCATTTGGGTGAAAATATTGGCAAAATTTGGAATGTTGCAAAGTAGTTTAGATCATTTAGATATTGACAAACGGAATGGATGTGCTTACTTAATTTATTCCTTTTCAGATCTTTTTCAGGATGCTCCAGGTAGAACAAATATTTTAAATCATGACGTTGATGTAGGTGGTGCTTCCCCTGTGAAGCAAAGTCCTTACCGGCTGAATCCAGTAAAAATTGGATTTGTCAGTAAGGAGATAGAATACATGTTGAAGCATGACCTTATTCAACCATCTGTGAGTCCCTGGAGTTCTTCCTATCGTATTACTAAAAAAGCAGACGGTAAGTTTCCGCATGTGCGTGGACTACCGCCAAAGTAAGAACAAAAATACAAAAAATGATTCGTTTCCACTCCCTCGTATTGATGATTGTTTGGATCGGATTGGTTCTGCCAAATTTATTACTAAGCTGGATCTTTTGAAAGGTTATTGGCAGGTTCCATTATCCGATCGAGCTCGTGAGATAATCAGCATTTGTCACTCCATTTGGCCTATACGAGTGTAAGGTTATGCCATTTGGAATGAAAAATGCAGCTTGTACTTTTCAGAGGCTCATGAATAGGGTAATTTGTGGTTTGGAAGGAACGGAAATTTATATCGATGACTTGGTTGGTATATAGTAATGGACTGGGATACCCACATGCTAAGGTTACGTAAGGTTTTGAAGCTCTTAGGTCTGCAGGACTAGTTGTTAATTTGGCTAAGTGCGAATTGGGCCAGGCCAAGGTTTGTTATCTGGGTCACGAGGTTGGTTTGGGTCAGGTGGCTCCGAAACAAGCTAACCTCGAGGCTATTATTAATTTGAAAAGGCCAAGTAATGTTAGAGAGGTAAGAAGGGTGCTGGGCATGACGGGTTATTACCGCCGTTCGTGCGTAATTACTCAGATCTTGCTCAACCTCTTACTACTTTATTAGAAAAAGGGAAAAGGTTCTTGTGGTCTGATCGGTGTGAAGAATCTTTTAATAAACTTAAATCTGTGCTAATTACTAAACCCTATTTGACTTCCCAGATTTTTTCAGAAACCTTTTATTATCGCGGTAGATGCCAGTGATGTCGGGATGGAGGGGTCCATTTTCACCAACGGAAGGAGGACGGTATTCATCCTGTATCTTACTATAGTAAGAAGCTTCTGGCGGCGGAAAGGCGTACTCCACCATTGAAAGGGAAGCTCTTTCTTTGGTCCGCGCTCTTAACCATTTCAAACTTATGTGACGAATTTTCTTTTCGCCGTTGAGATTGGACGGACCACAACCTTTCCCTTTGGTTTTCATCGAGCAGATGAAGGGAGCCAACCCAGAGGATTTGCGTTGGGCCCTATTTCTGCAGGAATTCAACCTTATTATTAAACACGTTAAGGGACAGACAATAAAATTCCTGACGCCCTTTCTAGGACTTAGTGTGCTTGCCTGATCCTTCTCGTACGCTGCCCTGCTCGTTTCTAATAGGTTGTATGAAAAAAAATTACTTTTGAATGTAGTAGTAGTAGTAATAATTTCAAGAGTTGTTTTGTAGATTTAGTAAGTTTCTGTAAGGTTTCTATGAGTGGTATACACTCTTATATGTTATAATGGTTCATGATTCCTAACGAATGATTGATTTGTCCCGGTATACTAAGAATTTTGATTTGATTTATTTATAGGACTTTTTGAACTATATTGTTGGTGTGTTGTAGGTTAAGGCGTATGCCTGTGTGTGTCTAAGTTTATTTAGGTTAAGCTAGGTAAGATGGTTTCCTTAGATTTGAGGATTTGTGACTGTTATGATCCTGTTTAAATTATTGGTATTGTTATGTTATGTCTGTCTTTTGCAATGCTTTGACTTTGGGTTCAAAGTATGGTATTATCATTGAGCTTTAAAATAATGGTAAGCTATATAAAGCGTTTGGTTTGTATTCTCTCGTGGTATATTCTATTATTGATATTTTAACACAATTTGGTTTCAGGTTTATTGTTCATTATTGTATGTTTTGCCTGTTATTGGTTGTCTTTTATTGTTCTTTCCTTACAGATTTGTTTATACCACAGTTGTAAAAAAAAAAAATATTTTTGCTGAAATTTTTTTTCTTCTTCGGGGAGGAAGGTATCATGTATTAACGTAATTGGCATTGCTTTTGCTTTATCTTTATCTCAGCCTTGTTACTGCTTTTTGTTATATTTTGTTGTATATAAAATTAGCGTAAGGAAATTAGTTTTTAAGGTTTTAGTTTTAAGCTTTACTTTGGTCTCGGCTGAGCGTCAAGCAAACTGCTTGTTAAACCTCCTCCCCGCTTGTTAAATGTTTGTGAGCATCTTATTAATGCTAGTTTTTTTGTTTTGTTTATCTTTTGAGTGGTTGGTGAAAAGGACACCAGTGAGGGTACGGATTGGGGCGCGACTTTTTCCTGACAACAGTTCGGGCTCGCTATTCTCCCCGCATGGTTGTGCAGCTGGCATATTTTTCTTAATCGTCCTTCGAAGGATTTGTCATCGTCAGTATTGAAGGCGCAGGGGCATTTCTGCCATCTGCGGTGACTTTCCCCCTTACTGTGTGTACTGTCCTGCGGGCTCTGATATCGGCGCTGGATCCCGACAGAGTGGACGTGGGAGGGACATCACTGTGTTTGCCTACGACGTCCTTCTGAGCTGCAGCGGTGGGGGCATTGAGGCCGTGAAGGGTGGGCAAGTAGGGCGGTTGCTACCAGGTAGGGAATTTCCCTTGTGTTTTTGGTCGGGAGCACGACAGACTCCTTCCCCATGGTATTGGTGACCTGTGTAGCTGCACGCCCTTCAGATACCTGAGTATTGGCCTGGTACGTGGCATTGTCCCAGAGAGTGTAAGAGATCACGGCTCCCCTATATTTCGGCCTACAGCAAGGCAACTGTTTATTCTGAATCATTTGGGAATTATTCATCCCTTATTCAGTGTGAGAAGCTCTTTGCGTACATTTTTATATTTATATATATATATATATATATATATATATATATATATATATATATCATATATATATATATATATATATATGCGCCAATCTGTGTATATCTTGCCACGAGTGATGCTGTAATTTTCATTATTTCTTGTGTATTATCTATTAAGATGTTTTGATACTTTTTATATTTAAGATTTAGTTTTATAATTGTAGGTAGGAGAATTAAGTTTTCCCCCTGTGGTCTCTTACTTCTTTCCTCTCTGCTTAGTGATAGGTATTGGTTTATATTTATGTTGGTGTTGGGCCCATTTTACTCATTTATTTAGTTTATCTCTCAATATTTTCTGTCTAGGGTTTAGTATTAGTGGTTAGGAACTCCTACGGGAGTAGTAAGGACTAAGTTGTGTCCGGTATAGTCACAAGGCTGACTTTATTATTCTTTTGCTTTAATTGTTAATAAATATTGTTGAGTTTTCCTGTGTGTTTTTGTCTCCGCTGACTGAATTTATCTGAATACTAGATAAGATCACTGTCCTCTCTATTCTGCAAAAGAACTTGCACCCCGGCCCAACAAGGGTCATAATTTTAAAAACTGGTTATTGTATTTAAAGCATTCTTAATATACATTTCTAAAACATTGAAGATAACCATATCTTTAATTTATATATCTCGAATTTACATAAGATGACCCAGTCTGTGGTTTCCAAAATATTATTTCCATTAGATCTCTGGTTACCCCACCAGTGGTAAAAAATAATGAATAAAATTTTTCAAATTAAGTGTATTTTATTACACCTACAGGGGTGTCAGTCTCTCTCCCTCTCGGTCGAGCGCTGTCACGTACACACACACACACACCCAAAAAAAATCATATCAAATTAATATATATATATATATATATATATATATAGTATATATATATATACATATATATATATATATATATGTATATATATAAAATATATAATATATATATATATATATATATATATATATATATGTGTGTGTGTGTGTGTGAGTGAACATGCCTGTGTTTCTTTGCGTCTTTCTGCGTTGTTTAAAAACACACATAAAATCATGTTAATATATATGTGTGTGTGTGTAAATGCAATTCCTAATACTATAGGGTATAACCATTAAAAAACTGCTGGGTGACACTCTGTCACCTTTGGGGAAAATTATCTATGCACTAAATAAGTTTGAGGTATTTACTCAACAAAAAACTGTACAAGTTTATACTTCTGCGTGACATTTTTATTAATCTCTTCTTTCAAACAGGTAATTAGTTTTATTAATTATTTGGAGAAATACATGTCCATAATAGAGAAGAAATTTACTAATATTTCAGAAAAAAGTCTTGTGAAAAATCAATTAAAGATGTATAAATAGTTATCACCACACAAACTGTGATAGATCGTTACTGCATTTAGCTAGCTATCATTTAAAATGTTTCTAAGAGCATTTTCTTCTTTTTTTCTCATTCTTTTTTCACGTCTATCTTTCATCACGTTTAGCTGAATGGGCTCAAAACACTCGAACTGAACTTCTTTTACATTGACAAAACAATGCACTACATCCTAGAGATGCCTTCACGCAACTGCAATTTTCACTTCCACATGTATTCCCTTCAGTAGCACAAGAACATTTAATGAGCTACAGAAAATACTCTGGAGCACATGATACTCCTTTGGGTGTGGTAACTGCCACTAGAAAAGTATGATTAGGGTCAAATTCCCACCCATAGTCTGTCGGGTCCATAAGGGGTGGATTGGCTTTATCAGCACATTTCTATTGGGCAGCCTGTAGTAGGTGACACCGGTAAACATGGTATCTAAATGCGGCTGCTGTTGGAGGCAGTGACTTTAACTGGGGAGCTCTTATAACTTTATTGGCAGAATATTTTTTTCTGTCATACCACATACTTAATGTCAAACATGATGTCAGAGGCTTTTGACAGTAGGTATGCCGCAGCAGCGTGATATAAATGTAGTTGCATTTTGTACTACATCCGACAAGTTTGCATTTAAGTAACATTTACAACAGTTGCCTTTCCTATTCGATGTAATTGTGATGTGTCACAACTAGATAAAACTTGTGCTGCTAAAATGTTTGGAACTCTGGGGTGGTGTTTTTCAACAGAATCTTGATGTTTATTTGACTACGTCACCCAGAAGTAGCTTCCAGCATTACTGTACACTTTAGGTTATGCTTGTAGTAATGGTGTAATAAATGTACAAAAACATCTGTATCATCACATATGATTATCAACTCTGACCTTTATTAATTAAATTGAGCAGCCGATGGATTATTATGATATTAGCTTCTTCTTGAGTGCTGTGAAGGTCCCTCATGTGGTTTCTCTTGACCATTTTGAATAAGAGTGGGGATTGGAGAAGGCCCAGTGATCACTAGCTTATATTTTTACTTCTTTCTACAACTTTCTCTGTCAGTCTCTGAATGATATACTGAATGACTTGAATTTTGTTTTTGGTGACAGAGAGGAGAGAGTCACACTTTGACTTGGAGAGGGCTGATCATACTAAGTTTGTATTTTCTACTACTTGACGTGGCTCTTGACTCTCTTGTATCCTTTTTGATACTATCTTCATTGTATCGATAAAAAAATAAGATATACATCACTCTTATCAAGTTTTTCCAGTATGTATGAGCAATAAGCATTACAATAGTTACTAGCAGTTCCTTTATTGGGCCAAGTTACTACCCACATTATTGAGATGGCTTTTGTAGCAATCTTTATCTGGTATATTCTCTTTGCATTCATTTACAATGGTGGAAGCAATAGTTTTTACGGCTGTTTGAACAACATCATTATCTTCATTTTTTGACAGCATTATGAGATGACTTGCAGATGATTTATGAATAATAATACTAGCGTAACTAGTATAATATCCATAATAGTGTTCATAAACTGACGGGCAATATAAACTTGATGAAGATTAACTGAATTTCATATCTGGGAATAGTCCTTTTTCATTTCAGTTATGCAGGCATGTAGTGCAGGAGTATTATCCATGTCAGTCATATCTGAAGAAGAGCTCTCTGTTTTACAGTATTTTGGTTTAACAAACGTTTGATAGCATTTTCAGTGGAATCGTCTATCTGCAGCATGAAGATCTGCAGAGCTCCACTGATCATTACACAATTTACAAACATTTAATATAGCTTTAAAAGATTTCTGTATCACCACGGCCTGATGTGCGGCATACTGATGCCTTACCACACCTTTCAGGATGGCACGGATCAGGTGTAATTGGACAGGCATTTCCACAAAATATACAATGTTTTTTTAAGTATGATTATTGCCATGGACCTTTTTCTTTTCTTTTCTTTTCTTAGGGGAAGTTGGGGTAATGGGTGATTGCTTCTTATTATGTTTCTTTAAGTATTGGGCGATATGCAGAGAAAATGTATAAATTTATATACAGTCTTTGTGAGATTCCAGTTGTATCTGGATTCAAGCTGTGATACAATTCATCACCTCTCTTTTTACTTGCTTTGATCATCATCATTCTATTTGTTGATGTTTCCCTAATATTAGTTGAAGTGCCTGTACAAAAGGGATGATCTTTAAAAATACAATCGTTCATCCTGGAAAAGGATTATATTTTCCTCTGAAATTTGTTGCTCATGAAAAATCGAATGGCGATAATTCACTAGCTGATATACTAAAGTTATAAAAGAGAGAGGTGTACAAATGTAGCCTATATCAGCGATATATTTAACAGTATGCTAATATTTAAACTAAAGAACAAACAGCTGATAATTCATAAAAGCCTGATAAACCAACCTTTATCTAAGTTCTTTAAAAGTAATCCTTATACTACGTGTCTTCATAAATTTCACCTGATCTTAAAAATCTGAAAAAGAAAAATTATTATCTGTATTTTTATGAATTACTGAATTCATAATTATAATTGCTAACGCAAATCAAAAACATTCCGAATGTTCATGAACTATCTAGAAAACACATTTCATAAGAAAAAAAATACATGATATTAGAGCCAATCTAAAAACTGCGCTAAAAACGATTATTTTATTACCTATCGTTTAAAAATAATTCCCCAATAGTGACAAGGCGTCATCCGGCATTTCCTGACTCTCCGGACCCTAATGGTATCGAAACAATGGAAAAACATTAGATTCTCACCATTACCCTTCAAGTGAAAATTTGCCCTTTTTTCAGTAGACTTATACGTTTGGTGATTTCGAGGTCTAAGTGTAAATCATTTTAGGTCTAGAACTAAAATAAAGAAGATCAACTGATGCTTTACCTGCCATCTGTTACGGAAGCAGCGAAAGGAAATCCCCGAAAACTAACTTTTTATGCAAAAACAAATGTATTTTCTTTTCACTTATCTGTAAAGTACCATTGTTCTAAAGACTTTCTTCTTGTCTGACTGGGTCACTCCATAACGGCCCCAGTCAGGTTGTTGTTGTTTTTATTTTTATGTGGAAAATGAAGTTCACTGACTGACATTCTTTGAGAACTACCGACCCGATTAGGGGAGCACAAACGCGCATATGCACTTCATGCACAGAACAATGCAATAGTCTCCCATGCTTTTAAGAACAACCATAGACCGAATTGGGAAGGATCTAACATAATTTTTAAAAATAACAATGTCCAAACAAGAAGACTAGTGGAAGGCGCCGCCATAAACTTAGGAGAAGCGTTTTACGGTAACAAGTCGTTCGTTGGGTAAGACCCATTAGTCAATTTTTGCATTCTTAAAAATTTGTTAAAAATTTTAATTTTAAGACAAGCTCTGTTTTTCCAGAGCAATGACTCGCTCTTAAGTTTAGTAATGGTGTGGGTGATGTGAAACTCTTAGGTTGGGTATTTATTTATCGAAAGGTGATCTTGAGAGTTTCTGGTTTTAGAAACTTTTCCTGTGAATAGTATTAAGCTTATGATGTTGTTGGTATTTGTTATATGCTGCTATCCTTATATGGTGCTATCCTTATATGGTGCTATCCTTGTGAGCTGCTATCCTTGGTACTTGCCACCCACTTTCCTTTTGTTTAGGTCATGTTTTTGATGAGAATATTTTGCTCTTTGCAGTTTGTTTTATGACTATTTTTTACTGTTATTTTATAATTTCAGTATGTGATAACATATATATTGTAGTTAAATGTTAACATACTTTAAAAAAAAATTTAGGGGGAAAAAATTTGTTGTCGGGTGAGGAGGTGTAACTTAGTGTCATTAATTTCTAGATTATTTAAGTTTTTAGATTTTTAATGTTAAGTATTGAAGTGTTGTATTCTTTCTTTTTAGCTTTTTGTCTCCTCACCGGTGGTTATCTTGGTGTTTGTTACTGGCTAACGACTGTTTTATATTTTCAAGTTGTGTTGGTTACGTGGCTGCGCTCCTTCGTTATCCGAGGGATCGAGGTTTACTCTTGGAGGAGTTTGACTCAGTGTGTTTCTGAGCCTCCAACCTTGAAGGGCACGACTATTGCTGTTGAAACTGTATTGATTCCTCGCCCTAATGCAGAGCTAAGTCTTGAAGCTGTATAGCATATTGGATATCCTTTCTCTGCAGCAAGGATATTTTATTCTTCAATTTGTGCACTGCCCTTGGTTCAGTAAAAGCCAAGGGGACCTCTCTGTCCCAAGGTAATAAGAGTTTTACCGATATTTATTTAGATCACGGCTTTGATCCTCTGCTGACGTCATCATTGGAGATTGTGAAAGCCTATTCCAACACCATAGTTTGGGATCATTTTTTTTTTTTTTTTTTTTTTTTTTATTTCCTGCCACCTAGATTAACTCCAGCGTGAAGTGTGTTATTGTCTTCCAAGAGGAGACCTATGAAGTTGTTAGGGATATTAGTTTGTATTTGTTAGGGTATTCTTACTTTTCGCTTGCCTCCTCCTTTCTGGACCCTCTCCCCTTTTAGTATGTATGTGTTGATGACCTGTCTTTAATCGTGTAATTGTTTTCTTTTGCAGGAAGTTTAAGAGTGAGTGTTTCTCATTAATTACTGTATTGTTGAGGTTCAGGTGTTATTTCTGTCTGAAACTTGTTTATTAAAATAAAGTATTTTTGTGGTATTTTCCTTGTCCCCTTGAATTGACTTTGCACTCTTATTGAAGTTGGATACTATTCCCCCTTTTGTGGACTTAGTATGGTATTTTGGTGAATACTATTTGATAAAAGTTTAGTGTTTTGTGTGGTGGTCAAACCAGCCATCACAATATACATACATATACATATATTTGTGTGTAAGTAGGTATGTCATACATGTCGACAAGTTTGCGAATTCACAGCAAGTATTATTTTCCCTGTGATTATATCGATATAATCCCTTTTATGCAGTGGTATAATTCTCACCCTGATCCCTTTTATGCGGGGGGGATAATTAATAACCTGTGTGATTTGCACTGATTTTTTTCACTGTTTAGCTCAAAGTTCGGTGTGATAAGGTTAGCGGTGCCGTCAATGACAGCTGGTCAACTTAACTACCTCTGTGGCAGTAGAGTAGACCTAATAAGCTCTACAGTCAACAGTATTTTCCAAATAGGGATAAATTGCAAGTTTATATATATATATATATATATATATATATATATATATATAGATATATATATATATATACATCAGAGGGTTAACGGAACTCAGAAGATCAGTTAAGGAGTTTATTATGAGATACGTTTCGTGTCATCCTGACACATCACCAGTCTGTAATGTAAAATCAATTCACATTTATAAAAAATATAATTAAAGTTTACATGCTATTTTAAAAAGGAAAACATAAAATACTAAAGTTATTCATAACAATTATTGTTAAAAGCTAAAAATACTAAAATTATTTACAAGGTGACATTAAAATTGAAGAAATTTAGGATTAAAAAGGAATATTAACCTTAATAAAGCGAAGGACAAGAAAGGAATGGCTGTAGGACCGTCGTTTGCCCAGATCTCGACTACGCCAA
The DNA here is from genome assembly GCF_015104395.2 of Macrobrachium nipponense. Classification (NCBI taxonomy): domain Eukaryota; kingdom Metazoa; phylum Arthropoda; class Malacostraca; order Decapoda; family Palaemonidae; genus Macrobrachium; species Macrobrachium nipponense. Next base: position 18,511,835 of record NC_087209.1, on the reverse strand, counting down.
GAAAAGCTGAGTAGACGATTGACTAGAGGGCTTTCGTCACAACATGTCTAACAAATATATTTTAATATTATACATTAATGTTCGCATGATATATTCAGCCTTATTAATAAATATATATGCGCTTGTGTGAGTGTGTGTATTGAAAGATGGAATCTTTATCTTGTTAATTGTTCATTATTAGTTATATCGTGACTTGCACCCAAGAACGGGGAAAAACTTCGCTAGAGGTTATCAAATGGTTAAACTTTCACTACATGATCCCACAAAGGGAAAACCCTTCCCTTGAGGATCAAGTGGGAAAAAACTTCACTAGAGGATATCAAAGTGAAAAACCTTCATTAGAGGATATCAAAGGGAAAAACCTTCATCAGAGGGTATTCAAAGGGAAGGGCAAAAACCTTCACTAGAAGGATATCAAATGAGGAAAAACCTTCACTAGAGGGATTATCAATGAGAAAAAAGAAAAACCTTCACTAGGAAAGGATATCAAAATGAGGGAAAAAACCTTCACTAGAGGATATCAAGGGGAAAAACCTTCACTAGAGGATATCGGGATGGGGAAAAAACCAAAAATTCACTAGAGGATATCAAATGGGGAAAAACCTTCACTAGAGGATATCAAATGGGGAAAAACCTTCACTAGAGGATATCAAAGTGAAAAACCTTCATTAGAGGATATCAAAGGAAAAACTTCACAGGGGAGGTGTAAAAATCAAAGGGAGAAAACCATATAACCAGATAATGTATCGAAGGGAATTATATTTAACAGAATATGACCTTCATCAGATTCTATCGACAGGCTAAGTAAGACCTTCATCACAGGAATCTGCTAAAGATGAGCAGTTCTTGAAAAACGCCGCTACCGAAGTCGACTGATCTTAAATTAGAGCGTAAATACAAAAATATACGAAGAGCCAAGCGGCAAATAGAGATGAAGCTTCAATATAATTAAAACTCGAGTTTCAAGCAATATCATACTCTGAATACGTCAATTGCTAGCATTATTTCCCAAGGAGATCCAGTTTCTCCTACCGGCGAGGTATAACTCCTAATATCTTATACATTAACCTGCTCGCAGCCCCAAACATTCAACAGGTGGAGCGGAAGAGACGAATTATCATCATCAGGTCTAAACAGCCACGAGGACCATAAAACGATTTAGTCCAGCGATCTGATTCAATAAAGAGTTGGCTGTTGAATGAATGAGTGACCCTCATCGAGCATTACTGCTCGCGGTCTGCGTGCAACTTGGTTGACTCAGTGGAGCCGAATGGTTGCAAATGTCGTGATTCCAAACTAACGGTCACCACGCAGAAGGCTCTGGATGACGACACTCTAGACAAGAGCTCTGGAGACTAGTACGTGAAAGCACGCTAACAGCCAACACTGGAACCTTTTCGGCCGTTCAGCACTTAAGACAGTGAAACGAGGGATCTATAGTATAGATTCACATCAGCCGTGCATCTGATGTCTACGCCAGTCCCTTAAGACGCTCCTGATTGGCTGTTGATGACCCAGTCACAGGACTGGAAACTCTCAGTCTCTCGAGAAGAAATTCACCATAGGGCGGGATGTTTAGCCACCTCGTAACCTGAGGGATACGTCTTTCAAAAGTATCCCTCAGGAAAGGGAAATGGAGGTCAAGTGAAAAGCCATAAAGTGGGTACAGCTTAGGCAGAAAAGAAGGCCCTACAAACATCCTTAGTAATGCCTACAGCCAACCCCGAGAGAGGTGCATGATGCCATTAGCTCTTCTCTCTCCACTCCTCCTTCATCTCGTCCACTCCCTACTGGAGCACGCTGGGAATGACTTACTACTAGGAGAAAAAATACTTATGACCATTTTAGCACAGGGTATTATCAGAGGCAAAATTCCCTGTAGTTAATATATGTCAGACCTCATTATACCCTTAAGTCAGGTCAGGTCAGGTTTAACCGCCTCAGATATCTAAAGCCATTATGTTTCTAATATTTACAACCACTGTGTTGCAGTTGGACTGGTCAAGACAGAAGAAAAGTCTAAGAAAAATTTATCATTTCCGACAGAAATAAGACCAAAGACTTGATAACACATGACAAAAACGCAGCCATATCACTGTCGCTGCCTGATTCTCTATGCTTGATATGACAAATTATTCACGGTTAATATGATATTCAATGTGATTATTAATGGGACTGACTGTGATTTTAGAACAACGCACATCATTATAATAAATATGTAATTATATCAGTGTTTCTCGCAAAAAAATAAACCTATCTCTCCCTCTCTCTCTCTCTCTCTCTTTCTCTCTCTCTCTCTCTCTCTCTCATCTCTCTCTCTCTCATTTTTCAGGTTATCCATGAAAAACAAGAGCAACTGCTTAATTATCTTGTAGGTGAGTCTCTCTCCTCTCTGTCTCCTCTCTCTCTCTCTCTCTCTCTCTCTCTCTCGTCTCTTCTCATTTCCAAGTTATCCATAAAAATATTAAAAGTAAAAAATAAAAATGTAAAAAAAAAAAAAAAAAACCAATAAAATAAAAAATTTAAAACATAAATAAAATAAAATAAAATAAAAATAATAAAGTTTAAAAAAACAATTATAAAAGATAATATTTATAAAGATAATAATCAAATAAATCAAAATCAAATAAAAAATATCAAAATAAGAATAGTAAATTGAAAATGAAAAATAATTAAAATATCTCTCTCTCTTCCTCTCTCTCTCTCTCTCTCTCTCTCTCTCCTCTGTCGTCTTCGGTCTCTCTCTCTCTCTCTCTCTCTGCGTAAACAGCTAATGATAACGAGCTTCAAAAGAACTCAGTTCATTTTCCCTTATACTTTATACGTCTTTCCTGCCGGGAGCTGAAAATTAGATCTTCAGTAGCTATAAAACTCCTTAATTAGGAAAGCATTTTTTTTTTATCAGGAGAAATTCGCTTTCTGTAACTTTAATGTTTCCATCCATTCGCTGCATTTCCATCCTTTTTCCATTTACAAATCAACAAGATTTTTTCTCCATTTACAAAATTATAAAGTTTCCCCTGACCCTTTTCCAATAATTCTATACGTCAAATATGTAAAATCAACGTCTTAAACTATCTAAAAAATAATTAGAATATATCTTTCATTTGATCTTAAACAGTGAAAACTTAAAAATTTAAATGCAACAGTAAAAATACAAATGATTAGATTGATTCAAAAAATAAAAAAATTAATCACTTTAAGAACACCATGAAACTGGTACTTTCAGTGTGAATGTGAAGACAGGGATGACTGGCTGATTGGATGAAAGTACTTGCGTTACTGTGGCATGTTTCTGAAACGGGACAACCCTAAGTATGACATATATACGAGTAAGTGATTCCTTCCTTGAACAAACCTACCCATTTTGAGAGGAATAAGTTATCTCATTGCGAAATGAAATTCAGTCACCTTTAGGCTATACTGAACCACTTACATCAGTATAAACTGAAAATAATTACGATTATTTACCTAAAATAATCCACTAAATACAGGTTTTGAAGTGAAAAATAGTCCTTCGCCTTAAAAATACAACTAAACATCTCATGACTTTCAAATTAAAAAAAATATACTAACAGAATATTAATTGTCATTAGTAACATTCGACCAAAATAAATATCAATGTGAATTAAAGTCAGTCATCTACAATGAAAGAATAACCACTTAAACAATAATAGAAAACTGACGCATTTACTGACAGTGAGCAAGTCACCACTTCAATAAGCACTGAAAACATTCCCATTTCTTGACACCAAACAATTAATTACATCGATGTGAACTGGAAATATATCCCTACGCACTACAAATAACCACTTCATCGCTTCACCAAAAATACGAAGGAATCATAGAGCTGCCAAGGTCAAAGTCAGGTCAAAGTCAAATCAAAGTCGGGTCAAAGTCAGGTCAAAGTCGGGTCACAGTCGGTCAAGTCGGTCAAAGTCGGGTCAAAAGTCATGGACGACCTTCTGAATACCAAACGAGGAAGCGACGGATACCGTCCCATTTCCAGTATTTTGCCCTCGGCTTTCCGGATTATGGAAATGCTGGAACAGCAAAGCATTCCTCTTGCCATTAAAGCGAAAGCTTAAAACGAGTAGCTCTGTTTTAAAGTCGAGCAGATTTCATTGCAGGAAAAAAAGGTAGAATTTAGTTTCGCGTGTTATGGCAGCAAATGAAGTCATATCAACGAGGCCAAAAATGAAGTTTCAGGATGGGTTTGCCATGCCCATAGCCTCCACGTTATGGCAGCATATATTTTCATGGTGCAAATGATAGGAATCACATTTTTAAAGTGTGCTACACATCATAGGTTACGTGTTTTGTATTATATGCTTTATTTTTTCTTCTTTTTCTCCGTTATACTCCCTAGTCTGGTTCGCTTTTCTACTTGAAAATTAAGTTTCAATTTGAAGGAATTTTATATTCATAATATGAATCACTGTTCTAAAAGAACATGAAGTTACGTTTTATTTTCACTTACTCTGGGGGGGGAGTAAGCCTACAAACTACTTTGTTGGTGGTGGTGGTGGTGGGGAGGGAAGTCTATGGAAGAGCTTAAAAAAGGTCTGAAAAAAGGTGTTTCGCATTGAGTTAAAGATACAGTAATTTTAGGATAGGATATTTAAGACTCCTTTGATTAGAATGGAAATGTACAAAATAAATATTGTGTATGTTAAACAGTACAAAAAATTATTTCTAATAAAATATGGCGTCTTTATTTTAATTTTCGTTGGTGAAACAAGGCTCTCTTTGACCGTAGACTTTAACACGTTTTAATTTACGTTAAAGTTAGGAATATAATGTTTACAACTTATGCAGAGGGGAAAATCTTGCACGCATCCCGAGTAAGCTGAAGGTCGGATCACGACTTGTTTTAATATGAGCGTGCCTTCTTTAATAACATAAACACTTTCACATTCCAGGGTCACCAGAATCTGAAGTAATTAACTATTATGGGTTTCAATAAACTCAAATAAATTATGCCGAAAAAAATATTGGAGTTGAAAAGAGTACAACATGTCCACATAAATTATTAAAAACTTTGACACTTCACAGTCACCGTATACGACCACTAAATCTGCAACGCTTTTTTATTTCTAACTTAAGTTTACCCAGACCACTGAGTTAATATTAACTCTCCTAGGGCGGGCTGGCCCGAAGGATTAGACAAGCTATTTAAAATCTCCAAGAATTTTATTCAAAACTAGCAACATATGTCAATCTAAGAACTATTTAAATTAATTCATATGTATTTAAAAAATTCATAATAAATTATCGTGTATATTAACAAATATATATACATAATACATAGATATCTATATTAGATTGAAAACTAGGTAAATACATTTCATGTATAATTTAAAATTTTCTAGATCTATCTAAATCTCTATTAAATAAAAAAATATCAAAATTTATAATACAATCTAAAAAATATAAATATATTTTTATATGAATCTTATATTTTTTGTATAAATCATAAAATTCAAATAATTTTAAATATTAACACGCTACTTTACAGATATTTACAATAGATGTATAACTCTGCTGGTGCATTTAAAAACCAACATTTATGAAAGTTCATTGTTCATTGATGCTCGAATTCCTTGCTCTTCAGGCCTAAAGAGAATGAGTCATAATTCATATACTGAATTTTATGCACAGTACGGCAACTGCACTGAAGGTTGTCTATACTCCATTTGTCTAAATGCTGAAAATAAGAGTAATATGGACAAGACAATAGTCAGTCACAGCCATCCTTGAAACATCTGAATCAAAGAAAAAAGTCAACATTATTCTGACCCGCATACTATTTGAAGAAAGGAACTTCACAACTGCGAATCATATCCATTTTTACATAGTGGTCATCGCTCTCTCTCTCTCTCTCTCTCTCTCTCTCTCCCTCTTTTCCTGTATAGTAATCCTTTCCATTTTGTTACATCCTCCATTACCTCTATCCTGCAATTTCCAGGTCTTCCTCCTCTCTCTCCTAACATTACTGAGTTATCCAAATTACAAACAAAGCAAATGTACTACAAGCATTTTCAACATAATCCATTTGTTCACTACTAGTTTTGTTCTAACGTTAGGCTCGTTATATATATATATATATATATATATATATATTATATATATATATTACATATATATATATATATATAATATATATATATATATATATATATATATATATACACACACACACATATATATATATATATATATTTATATATTTATACATATATGTGTGTGTGTATCATAATGTGTATGTATATATATATATATATATATATATATATATACATATATATATATATATATATATATATAAATATATATATATATATATATATATATATATATATATATATATATATATATATATACATATATATATAGGTATATATATACATACATACATATATATATATATATATATATATATATATGTATATATATATATATATATATATATATATATATATACATATATACATATATATATATATATATATATATATATACCATATATATATATATATATATATATATATATAGTATATATATATGTATATAGATATATATATAGATATATATATATATATATATATATATATATGTATATATATATATATATATATATATATATATATATATATATATATATGCATATATATATATATATATATATATATATATATATATATAATGGCTCCTTGAAGATGGCGGCAGACGAGCCTCTGAAAACCTGATATTATAGTAAATAAGGAATATTACATATATGTATGATGTTTTTAGACAACTAAATAGTCAAATTACATTACGTATTCTTCCGAATATGAAAAACAAACGGCTGCCTTTTCCCCCATTTCCTTATCAATTTAATTATTTTTGTTTTTTTTTTTTTTTTCCAGTTCCACAATATGGTTGGAGTCCATTTCCCTAATGAAGAGGAACCCAAAAATGTGATTGTTTATTAATCTCCCGATGTTTTCTAGGGTAATTCCCCATTTGTAGAATATCAACAAACAACGTGACATATTTTTCATTTCATATTTTAGGATTATTTTAGAATTCCTGTTTTCTTCGTTACTGTTACCGTCGCTTTGAAGAGTTTTTCGTAAATCCCCCTGGGGGTCTCTCTCCTCCTCCCTCCCCCCCATCCACTCCGCCATCACATCCGTCAGCTCGATAGTCATACTTTTTAATATAAAAATTTGGAAAAGCAATAACACTGGCTCGCTGCAATAAGCGTTGCATATTTTGTACTCTACAGACGTAAGAAGATTCCGTGACGGTAATGACACAGTTGACAATGTTACGCAAAAGCGTATTATTTTTTTCATGTTACAGAGGCTGTTTGGAAAGCGAAAACCGAACGGCCATCTTTGACATTATACAAAGTAAGTAATCATTTTTCGAATTGGACTCAAAGGGAATTTAAAAAAAAAAGAGTGTCACGGAAAATTGCGTAATGCCTGATAATTGATAATTGTGATAATTGATCACATTCGACGTAATTCAATTTAAACCCTTTCCTATCTAGATATAAGTCGGATATCGTCCCAGTTGCCTGTTCAGAGTCCGGAGGTTCAAACCAGGCCACCTAATCCATTCAACACCTTACCAAACTTACAGGGCCGTCATTAGGCAAGTGCCCGTGCTGGCATAAGGCCACTTTACTATAATAATGCAGAAGAACTTAGATATTTCATACAAGTTATTGGATTATTTTACTCCATAAATAAAATATACGAGGTGATATTATGAAATTTAATGAGGAACAAATAGATTTAGAATAATTCGTGAGGGTGAAATAATAATACTGGGAGAGCTGGAACATCAAAAATGTAAATATAATATAATATAATATATATATATATATATATATATATATATATATATATATTTATATATAAATATATATATTATATTATTATATATATATACATGTGTTTGTGTATGTATATATGCATGTACGTATATGACGAGAGAGAGAGAGAGAGAGAGAGAGAGAGAGAGAGACAGAGACAGAGAGAGAGCAGAGAGAGAGAGACTTACTCATAAAAACATACCTTTTCGACAGCCAACCACTCACATCGCAATACGCTTAATATCCAACAACCTATTTTGGTTTGTGTAAACAATTTCCGAGAGTGAAAGGGAAAGGGTGGGGAGAATTTCCAACGAAATAAAGGGGAAATTGTGGGGAGAATTTCCCGAAATGAAATGAGGGGCCTTAAACTCCTCCAAATAAAGGTGGGATAATTTCTCTGAAATAAAGGGAAAAAGGGGAGAATTTCGCTCAATAAAGATGAAACCGGGAAGAATTTCCCACAAATAAGTGGGAAAGAGGTGAAATTTTTTCCCAAATAAAGGTGGAATAATAAATGCAAAAATGGGGAGAACTTCCTCCAAATAAAGGGGAAAGGGGGATTCCCTCAATAAAGGGAAAAGGGGATAATTTTATCCAAATCCAAAGGGGTAAAAGGGGAAAGGGGGGGGAGAAATTCGCCCAAATAAAGGACAAATAGGGGAAGCTTCATTCCAAGTAAAAGGGAAAAGGGAAGGATAATTTCCCCCGAAATAAAGGGGATAAGGGCAAGGAGAATTTCCCCCCTACATTAGGGGGAAAGTGGGGAGGGAGAATTTCACCCCCCTACATAAGGAGGAAAGTGGGAGGAGAAATTTCCCCGACAAAATAAAGGGGGAAAAGGGGAGGAGAATTTTCCTCAAATAAAAGAGGAAAGGGAGGCGAGAATTCCCCGAAGATAAAGGGAAAAGGGGGGAAAAGGAAAGGAGCATTTCCCCTAGATGAAGGGGAAAGGAGGGAGGAGAAAGCCTCCTCTCCCCCAAAATAAAGGGGAAAAGGGGAGGAGAATTTCCCTCAAATAAAGAGGAACAAAGGGGAGGGAGAATTCCCTCAAGATAAAGGGGAAAAGGGGAAAAGGAAGGGAGCATTTCCCCTTAGATGAAGGGGAAAGGAGGGGAGGAGAATTCTCTCCCCCAAAAATAAAGGGGGGAAAACAAAAGGGGAGGAGAAATTTCCACCCAAAATAAAGGGGAAAATGTAGGGAGAATTTCTCCAAATAAAGGGGAAAAGGGGGAGGAGACTTTCTCCCCCAAATAAAGGGGAAAGTGGAGGAGAATTACCAACCGCCCCCCCCCAAAAAAAACAAATAAAGGTGAAAAGGGGTAGGGAATTTCCCCCCAAAATAATGGGGAAAGGGAGAAGGAGAATTTCCCCAAAAATAAAGAGGAAAATGGGGAGGAGAATCTCCCCAAATAAAGGGTGAAAGGAAGTGAGAAATTTCCACGTAAATAAAGGGGAAAAGGGAGGAAGAGTTTCCCCTGCAAAATAAATCGGAAAAGGGTAGGGGAAAAAAACATTGTCCCTCAACACCTAGGTGCTAATCACCAGGTAGTCAACAATACCTAGAGATAAGCACCTAGGTGTGAAATTTCACACCTTTTAATGAGGTATTAATTACTTTTCACACCTTTAGGTGTGAAAATTGACCATAAAGGTGTGAATATAACAAATAGGTGTGAAATTTCACAGGTTCCCACGGTCATTTCGGCGCCGCGCAAAACTCTACAGGATGAAAACCCCGATTCCAACCCTAACCCCAAAACTCCTCATACTCTATGGCAGGTAAAAACACTGATTTCAACCCTAACCCCAAAGGACCTCATACTCTACGGGAGGTAAAAACCTGATTTCAACCATAAATGCAATAAAATGACGCAGTTCCAGTATGTCACCATCGTCAGTGCCACAAAAATGCAAGAAGTGGTGCAATTCCAATACGGCATCATCGTTAATGACAGACACACACACACACACACACACACACACACGCAAATCCTGCGAATGAAGCCGAAATACAAAAAGTCCAAAATACACCATAAAAAAATCCAAGAGGACTTGGAACCGAAAACTTTCTTGTAGAACTTACCAGAAATCCTTCGCCGGAACTGTACCATTATTATTCGACGTCTTCCTTCGCCCAATGCGCCTGCGCACAGAAGCTATTGTTTCAAATGGAATTTATTTATTTTGGGGGGAAGAATGCCATTCACGATGCCTTGTATTTATGTGTATAGTACACATATAAGTGAATAAAGTTGTAAAATGAAAACAAATACTGGATAACGAGACACCTTAGCGAGTTCGGGGACTTGAAGGCTGGAGTCCTTCCTGGAGACTGAATCCAGGGGAGGATCCTCGGATTCTCCACCGACAGGACTGAGGACGTCACAGATCTTTACATCCTCTGTCCCCATGCTTATTAAATCACCATAATTATGTTTTATATAGTTAATAGTTTACGATTCCTCTGTAAACCTTGACTCCTATAAGCGCTGAACCATTTTTCTGTTGAAAGGTGATTCATATTAGTTACCAAATGGAAGGAATTTTCCTTTAATTTTTTACCTTTGATGGTGAAGGAGATTTCTCTCTCTCACAGTCTGTCACTCAACTTTAAAAATTCACTAAAAATCACCTATTGGCATAATTTTATAAACTGTTAATTGTATTTAAAGCATTCTTAATATCGATACCTAAAAAAATTGAAGATAACCATGTCTTTGTTTTAATTTTATATCTATCGAATTTACATAAAGATGACCCAGTGTGGTTTCCAAAATATTATTTCCATTAGATCTCTGGTTACCCCACCATTGTAAAAAATAAAGCTCTCTCGTACACACACACCCACACCACACACACCCAAAACCAACCAAAAACATCATATCAAAATGTGTGTATGTGTGTGTGTGTGTGAACATGGCGTGTGTTTCCTCTGGCGTCTTTATGTGTTGTTTAAAAAGGAAATCCCCGAAAACTGACTTATTTTTTAATGCAAAAACAAACGTATTTTCTTTTCACTTATCTGTGAAGTACCATTGTTCTAAAGACTTTCTTCTTGTCTGGACTGGTCACTCCATAACGGCCCCAGTCACGGTTGTTGTTGTTTTTTATTTTATGTGGAAAATGAAGTTCACTGACTGACATTCTTTGAGGACTACCGACCCGATTAGGGGAAACACAAACGCGCATATGCACTTCATCACAGAACAATGCAATCGTCTCCCATGCTTTTAAGAACAACCATAGACCGAATTGGGATGGATCTAACATAATTTTTAACAATAACAATGTCCAAACAAGAAGAGTAGTGGAAGGCGCCGCCATAACTTAGGAGAAGCTTTTTATGGTAACAGTCGTTCGTTTTTAAACAACACAATTTTTTGATTTTCTTAAAAACTTTGTTTAAAATTTTAATTTTAAGACAAGCTCTGTTTTTCCTCCGCCTGGTTGCTGCTCCCTCTTCTGCTCTCCTCCCTCAGACAGATTACAGCACGGGGGATGACGTCCAGCATTGTTGCAGCCGCACCGCCGGGAGGGGCACCATTGCAGCATCATCACAGCCCACAAGACGTTCCAGCAGAATAGCAAACAGGAATTCGAAAAAAAAACAACAACGAATTACCTAGTTGGGGCTGTTGAGCTCTTCCTTCAATTGCGTTCATCATTGTGGACCTGCAATCATTATTATAATTATTATTATTATATTATGGCCTAGGTAGATTAACTCATAATCTCTGCTTTTAAAAACAACACAAAGGGACGAGGAGAAACACACGCAGTACACACACACACACACACACACACACATATATATATATATATATATATATATATATATATATATATATATATATATATATATATATAATATATATATATTATGATGAGGGTGTGTGTGTGTGTGTGTACGAAAGAGCGCACGACCGAGAGAGAGAGACTGACGCCTCTGTAGGTGTAATAAAACACACTTAATTTGAAAAATTTATTCATTATTTTTGACACTGGTAGGATAACTAGACTGGGTCATCTTATGTAATTTTGAGAGATATACAATGAAAGACATGGTTATCTTCAATGTTTTTGGAATTTATATTAAGTATGCTTTGAAGACAATTACCAATTTTTTAAATTCTTCCAGTAGCTGAGTTTTAGTGAATTTTTAAGTTGAGTACAGTCTCTGAGAGAGTGAAATCTCCTTCACCAGCATATTCAAAAATTGAAGGAAAATTCTTTCCATTTGGTGGGAATAATGGATGAATCACCTTTCAACTGAAAAAATGGTTCAGTGCTTATAGGAGTCAAGATTTACAGAGGAAACGAAAAACTATAACTATGTAAACATAATTATGGTGATTTAATAAGCAAGACAGAGAAGATGGGAAGACCTGTGACATCATCAAGTCCTGTCAGTGGAGACTCCAAGGAACCTTCTGAGGATTCAGAGTCTCCAGGAAGGACTTCAAGCCTTTGAGGTTCCAAACTCGCTCAGGTGACGTCGCTTACCTACATTTTTTTTTCGCTTTACACCTCTTTAGATGTGTGTATTTATGTGTATAGTAACATATAAGTGAATAGAGTTGTAAAATAAAAACAAATACTGGATAACGAGTCACCTTAGCGAGTTCGGGACTGAAGGCTGGAGTCCTTCCTGAGACTGAATCCAGGGAAGGATCCTCGGATTCTTCACCAACAAGACTTGATGACGTCACAGATCTTTACATCCTCTGTGCCCTTGCTAATTAAATCACCATATTATGTTTTATATAGTTAATAGTTTACGATTCCTCTGTGAACCTTGACTCCTATAAGCGCTGAACCATTTTTCTGTTGAAAGGTGAGTCATATTAGTTACCAAATGGAAGGAATTTTCCTTCAATTTTTGACCTTGATGGTGAAGGAGATTTCTCTCTCTCACAGTCTGTCACTCAACTTTAAAAATTCACTAAAAGTCACCTATTGGCATAATTTTAAAAACAAAAATCGTAATTGTATTTAAAGCATTATTAATATAGATTTCTAAAACATTGAAGATAACCAAAATATTATTTTCATTAGATCTCTGGTTACCTCACCAGTGGTAAAAAAATAATGAATAAAATTTTTCTTTTTCAAATTAAAGTGTGTTTTATTCACCTAGAGGGGTGTCAGTCTCTCTCGGGCGCACGCTCTCTAGTACACACACACACACACACACCCAAAAAAATCATATCATATATATATATAATATATATATATATATATATATATATATATATATATATATATATGTGTGTGTGTGTGTGTGTGTGTGTGTGTGTGTGAGTGTACATGCGTGTGTTTCTCTGCGTCTTTCTGTGGTGTTTAAAAACTCACATAAAATCATGTTATATATATATATATATATATGTAAATGCAATTCTATCGATACGTATTCGCTAGTTAACCTTGTACGATGTTGGTGATTTCGAGGTCTAAGTATAAATCATTTAGAGTCTAGAACTAAAATAAAGAAGATCAACTGATGCTTTGCCTGCCATCTGTTACGGAAGCAGCGAAAGGAAATCCCCGAAAAACTCACTTATTTTTTTTTATGCAAAAACAAATTTATTTTATTTTACTTATCTGTGAAGTACCATTGTTCTAAAGACTTTCTTCTTCTCTGACTGGGTTACTCCATAACGGCCCCAGTCACGTTGTTGTTGTTTTTTATTTTTTTTATGTAGAAAACGAAGTTCACTGACTGACATTCTTTGAGGACTACCGACCCGATTAGTGGGGAACACAAAACGCGCATATGCACTTCAATGCACAGAACATGCAAATAGTCTCCCATGCTTTTAGGAACAACCATAGACCGAATTGGGATGGATCTAACATAATTTTTAAAAATAACAATGTCCAAACAAGAAGACTAGTGGAAGGCGCCGTCATAAACCTAGGAGAAGATTTTTACGGTAACCAAGTCGTTCGGTTGGGTAAGACCCATTAGTCAATTTTTGCATTCTTAAAAACTTTGTTACAAAATTTTAATTTTAAGACCAGCTCTGATGCGGCCCCCTCTTCTGCTCTCCCTCCTCAGTAGATTAACAGCATTGTTGCAGCCGCGCCGCCAGGGAACACCGTGCAGCATCATCACAGCCCACAAGGACGTTCCAGCAGAATAGGAAAACAGGAATTCGAACAACACAACAGAAGTTACCTAGTTGGCTGTTGAGCGCTTCCTTCATTTGCGTTCGTCATTGTGGAATTGTCCTGTTCAGAAGTTAACTTCGAAGGATTTTTATATTCATAATGTTCACTTGACTAAAGATGAACCTAGTACAAGGTTCGAAAGCTCTTATTTTTAAATACTTTATACTTCACATGCGATATTATTGTGGGCCTGCAATCATTATTATTATTATTATGGCCTAGTAGATTTACTCATAATCTCTGCTTTTTAAAACAGCACAGAAAGACGGCCAGAGAAACATACGCATGTACAAACACACACACACACAATATATATATATATATATATATATATATATATATATATATATATATATATGTTGATATGATTTTCTGTGTGTGTGTGTGTGTGAGAGAGAGAGAGCGTGCGACCGAGAGAGAGACTGACCGCCCCTGAAGGTGTAATAAAACACAATTAATTTGAAAAATTTTATTCATTATTCTTGACACTGGTGGAATAACTAGACATCTAATTGAAATAATATTTTTGAAACCACGGACTCGGTCATTTTATGTAAATTCGAGAGATATAAAATTAAAGACATGGTTATCTTCAATGTTAGTTTTAAGAATCTATATTACGAATGCTTTGAATACAATCACCAATTTTTTTTAATTCTTCCAATAGCTGAGTTTTAGTATTTTAATTTGTTTTTAAATTTGAGTGACAGTCTCTGAGAGAGTGAAATCTCCCTCACCATCATAGGTCAAAAATTTAAGGAAAATTCCTCCATTTGGTGAATAATATGAATCTCCTTTCAACAGAAAAAATGGTTTCAGCGCTTATAGGAGTCAAGATTTACAGCAGTGGAATCGTAAACTATTAACTATATAAAACATAATTATGGTGATTAATAAGCAAATACAGAGATGATGTGAAGACCTGTGACGTCATCAAGTCCTGTCGGTGGAGACTCCAAGGATCCTTCTCAGGATTCAGTGTCTCCAGGAAGGACTTCAGCCTTTAAGGCTCCAAACTCGCTCAGGTGATGTCGCTTACCTACATTTTTTTCGCTTTACACCTCTTTAGGTGTGTGTATTTATGTGTATAGTATACATATAAGTGAATAAAGTTGTAAAATGAAAACAAATACTGGATAACGAGTCATCTTAGGCGAGTTCGGGGACTGGAAGGCTGGAGTCCTTCCTGGAGACTGAATCCAGGGAAGGATCCTCGGATTCTCCACCGACAGGACTTGATGACGTCACAGATCTTTACATCCTCTGTGCCCTTGCTTATTAAATCACCATAATTATGTTTTATATAGTTAATAGTTTACGATTCCTCTGTAAACCTTGACTCCTATAAGCGCTGAACCATTTTTCTGTTGAAAGGTGATTCATATTAGTTACCAAATGGAAGGAATTTTCCTTCAATTTTTGACCTTTGATGGTGAAGGAGATTTCTCTCTCTCACAGTCTGTCACTCAACTTTAAAAAAAATTCACTAAAAATCACCTATTGTCCATCATTTTATTTTAAAAAACTGGTAATTGTATTTAAAGCATTCTTAATATAGAGTCCTAAAACATTGAAGATAACCATGTCTTTAATTTTATATCTCTCGAATTTACATAAGAAGACCCAGTCTGTGGTTTCCAAAATATTATTTCCATTAGATCTCTGGTTACCCCACCAGTGTCAAAAAATAATGAATAAAATTTTTCAAATTAATTGTGTTTTATTACACCTACAGGGGCGTCAGTCTCTCTCTCTCTCTCTCTCTCTCTCTCTCTCGGTCGCGCGCTCTCTCGTACACACACACACACACACACACACACACACCAAAAAAATCATCATCAAAATATATATATGTGTGTGTGTGTGTGAACATGCGTTGTGTTTCTCTGCGTCTTTCTGTGTTGTTTAAAAACACACATAAAATCATGTTATTATATATATATATGTAAATGCAATTCTATAGATATGTATCGCTAGTTAATCCTTGTTCGATACGTTTGGTGATTTCGAGGTCTAAGTATAAATCATTTCAGGTTTAGAACTAAAATAAAGAAGATCAACTGATGTTTTAACCTGCCATCTGTTACGGAAGCAGTGAAAGGAAATCTCCGAAAAACTGACTATTTTTTTAATGCAAAAAAAAATGTATTTTCTTTTCACTTATCTGTGAAGTTACCATTGTTCTAAAGACTTTCTTTTTGTCTGACTGGGTCACTCCATAACGGCCCCAATCACGTTGTTGTTGTTTTTATCTTTATGTGGAAAATGAAGTTCACTGACTGACATTCTTTGAGGACTACCGACCCGATTAGGAAACACAAAACGCGCATATGCACTTCATGCACAGAACAATGCAATAGTTCTCCCATGCTTTTTTAAGAACAACCATAGACCGAATTGGGATGGATCTAACATAATTTTAAAAATAACAATGTCCAAACAAGAAGACTAGTGGAAGGAGCTGCCATAAACTTAGAAGCTTTTTACGGTAACAAGTCGTTCGTTGGGAAGACCCATTAGTCAATTTTTGCATTATTAAAAACTTTGTTAACAATTTTAATTTTAAGACAAGCCTCTTTTGTTTTTCTCCGTCTGATGCTTCCCCCTCTTCTGCTCTCCTCCCTCAGACAGATTACAGCACGGGGGGACTTGACGTCCAGCATTGTTGCTGCCGCGCCGCCAGGGGAACACCGTTGCAGCATCATCACAGCCCACAAGACGTTAAAGCAGAATAGCAAACAGGAATTCGAACAACAACAACAACGGAATTTCCTAGTTGGGCTGTGAGCGCTTCCTTCATTGTGTTCGTCATTATGGAATTGTCCTGTTCAGAAGTTTACTTCGACGGATTTTTAAATTCATAATGTTCACTTCACTGAGGATGAACCTAGTACAAGGTTCGAAAGCTCTTATTATTAAAGACTTTATACTTCACATGCGATATTATTGTGGACCTGCATCATTATTATTATTATTATTATAGCCTAGTAGAATAATTCATAATCTCTGCTTTTTAAACAACACAGGAAGACGCAGAGAAACACACGCATGTACACACACACACACACACACACACACACACATATATATATATATATATATATATATATATATATATATATATATATATATATATATATATATATAGCTTAGCTTGATGATAAATAATAGTGCCAAGACCAGGAAGAACATTTCTTTATTTTACGAGCTTTCGAGGTTTAAAACCTCATCTTCAGGCTGAAAAAATGACAAGGATGAGAAATCACAAAAAACAAAAAATTACATTAAAATGAATTGTCTGAAAAGCTTCAGTAACATAAAATATAAACGAACATCACATACAAACAAACAAAAATTAAAAGTTACGAAAAAAAACTAAAACAAACGCAACACATACAAAAACAGAAATAAAAATAAGACGAAAGGTAAACAAACTACCACACTCAAAATAAAATGGCTAACGACCCACTTTGTGTACCTACTATGAAACTATATGATAGCTAGTTGAATACCGGACGAGTTGTTGTTCAATTCCGGTTTCATTTTCTTAATGAACAGTGACTCTGAAATTAAAAGGTCCAGTCTATTTGAGCAAAAAGACAGTACTCTAAAATCCAGGTGAGTGAAAGGATGGTCCTGTGCTAAACTGTGTTCCCTTATGGCAGAAAAAGGTGGTTTAGAAAGAGGAAACCTAGTTCTAACAGAAAGAGCTCTATATTCCAAAATTCTGTGTCTAAGGCAGCGGGAACTGGATCCCTAGTATCGCAGACCACACTGCTAACAGGTAAACAAGTAATCGACACACGCTTTAAGGTCCACACCACAGGAAGAGTAGGCTTCTCCCTCAAAAGTGATCTTACAGTAAAAGGGTTTAGTAATAAAATCAAATCTGAAACTAACTTGAGGAAAACTATGCTTAAGTATTTCTTGTAACTTTTTTCGTACCAAGTAGCTACTATGACCAAGAAAAGGCAATTTAATGTACTTTACATCTTTACTAGCAGTACTGTACACCGGTCTGGGGCAAAATTTCTCATCTAGAAAATTTTTCAGAACTTTGTAAAAAACAAATACGGGATAAGAATTTTCGGAAAAATAATTCTGGAGGAAGACCATGTCTTGATGAAATAAATTAAAATCACAACAAACATTGTAAGCTCTATTTATCATAGTACGTATTGAATTAAGTTTATACAACTTTGGTGAAAAACTAAGATCATTCAATCCCAAGCCAGTAAAGTAGTTTTCCTATAAACGGAGGTCTCAAATTTACCTCTATTTCTGTGTGCCTGAACATCTAAAAATGACAACATATCCTGTTCTGTCTCACAAGTAAAAGAAATATTAGGATGACGAGAATTAAAATATTCAAAAATAAATCCACGTGTGAACGTTCCTTAAACACAAGGAAAATGTCAGCCACGTACCGACGATAATACAAGAGTATGAAAGCAACAGGGCATTCAGACTTCCAAATCTTTTCACAATAACCCATGAAGCAATCTGATATACAGGTCCAAGGGAATTTCCCATAGCAACTACATCTATTTGATTATATAATTTACCATCAAAAGTAAAAACGCCCATCAGTTGTAGCCAATTGCAATAATTTTTCGTAAATCTACTTTACTAAGTCCAAAAGTTGTTATGTGGGTTTTCACATATATTATTAAGAATACTGCCAGTTGTTTCTTTTAATGGGATATTTTGTGAAAAGGGAGGTTTACATCAAAACTAGCCATTACAACATCTTGGTTAAAATCGAAAGAAGACAATTCTTTGACAAACTTGGAAGAATTTGGGACATTAAAACATCACTAAAAGTTAGAGGCTGTAAAACTGGAACCAGAAACTTTGACAGATAATAGCTAAAGTGCCAATTGAGGATATAATGGGGTTCAATGGGTTCCTATTTTATGAAACCTTAGTAGACCATACATATAACCGGGCTTTGACCCTGAAGCAAATAAATTACTATATGTAACTTCCCCAATCTTATCTCTTCAAACTCTACAACAAACTATTTAATTTGTCTTCTAATTTCAAAATGTGACTCGCAATATCTACATTTAACATCCTAAATTTTTGTATTGTCAGAGAGTATTTCATTCATTTTATCTAAATAATCAGACCTATTCATCAATACAACACCTTACCTTTATCTGGCTTTGTAATAACAATACTATCATCGTTCTTAAGATTACATAAATATTGATTCTGTCTTTATTTTAACTGATTGTCACCCCTCCTTTCTACGATTAAAATTTTTAAAAGTCTCATTTGCAATTACAGAAATTTTTTTGTTAAAAATTGAAATAAAGTTTTCACTACCACAAATGTCACGGTTTCTTAAAGTTGAACACAGTTTTTTCAAAAATTAAAAATACTTAAAGAAATTGAATTTCATGGAGTCAAAGCACACTCAAGACCAAGAGAAAGAACATCCTTTTCCTCTTTTGTTAAATTTCTGTTAGAAAGATTAAAAATAATTTTACTGCTATCTATTTTCTTACTAACATCAACCCCAAGATTTCTCAACTTTCTGCTGTGTGTAAGCCTAACATATGTCAATTTCTTATCAACATTGGAATTCAAAATAGAAGACAGGCAAGTGTAGTCCAGAAAAGGAAGAGTATTCCTTAAATCCCTATTTAATGAAGACACTTCTGTAAAAGTTACTTCTTTCTTACGTTTTTTGCGCTTTAACCTCAAAGTCTAATAATTTAAACTGCCATAAGAGATATGCACTCGCGTTACGAAAAATCTCTGGAATAAACCTTAATTTAATGAATTGGGAATAACACGGAAATCCTTGCAAGTGTTTCAGAAATCGTATGTCCTCCTCAATCTTCTTGGATCTAAAGCGTACCCTCTCGGTCCGTCTAAACAACTGTAGCGTTGATCGGCCATAGCGTCTCAAAATAGTCTCAGTAATTAGGCGGCTACTTGGGAATCTTAGCTTGATGATAAATAATAATGCTTTCGTCTTTTCTTTATTTCTGCACTTGTATGTGTTGCGTTTGTTTTAGTTTTTTCGAAACTTTTAATTTTTAGTTGGTATGTGATGGTCGTTTTATTTTATTTTTTTACTGAAGCTTTTAAGACAATTCATTTTAATGTAATTTTTTGTGATTTTTCATCCTTGTCATTTTTTCAGTCTGAAGAAGAGATTTTAAACCTCGAAAGCTCGTAAAATAAAGAATGTTCTTCCTGGTCTTGGCATTATTATTTATCATCAAGCTAAGATTCCCAAGTAGCCGCCCAATTATATATATATATATATATATATATATATATATATTATATATATATATATATATATATATATATATATAATTGATATGATGGGGTGTGTGTGTGTGTGTGTGTGTGTACAAGAGAGGCGCGGCGACCGAGAGAGAGAGACTGACGCCCCTGTAGGTGTAATAAAACACGGTTAAATGAAAAATTTTTATTCATTATTTTTTTACACTGCTGGGATAACTAGACACCTAATTGAAATAATATTTTGGAAAACCACAGACTCGGAAATCTTATGTAAATTCGAGATATAAAATTAAAGACATGTATCTTCAATGTTTTAGAAATCTATATTACGAATGTTTTGAATACATTACCATTTTTTTTAAATTTTCCAATACCTGAGTTTTAGTGAATTTTTAAAGTTGAATGACAGTCTCTGAGAGAGTGAAATCTCCTTCACCATCAAAGGTCAAAAATTGAAGGAAAATTCCCTCCATTTGGTGAATAATATGAATCACCTCTCACAGAAAAATGGTTCAGCTCTTATAGGAGTCAAGATTTACAGAGGAATCGTAAACTATTAACTATATAAAACATAAACTATGGTGATTTAATAAGCAAACACAGAGATGATGTGAAGACCTGTGACGTCATCAAGTCCTGTCGGTGGAGATCCAAGGATCCTTCTCAGGATTCAGAGTCTCAGAAGGACTTCAGCAGCTTTGAGGATCCAAATCGCTCAGGTGACGTCGATAACCTACATGAAAAGAAAATAGATATAATGAATATAAGTGAAACCTGGTATTCCCAAGCAGACTGGGAATGATGATCAAAATAAAAGGGTTCCAAACTTATAGATCAGATAGGAAAAAATAGGAATCAAGGGGGAACCGCAATATATGGGAAAGACAAAAAAAAAAAAAACAAGGGAAAAATATATGAGAAATATAGTAACTCAGAATGTGAACTAATAGCGGTATAGAATTTGAATCTGAAAAATGGATGAACCATAGTAATATATAGACCTCCTAATACTAAAGAGTTTGACTTAATAATTGAAAAAAAAAAATTGGATTGGTGATATATGTAGAAATCACAAGGACTGGAACTATTCTCCTATCTGGTGACTTCAACTTTCCTTTCGTAGAATGGAAAAGAACGAATAGGAGATTGTGGTTGTACTATACATATAAAAAAAAGAGAGTAATAGTAGTGCAGAAGATAAGAAGGCAATTTGAAAAGCTATTAGATATGCTACTAGAATTACAACATTCAACAAATAATCACCTGCCAACAAGAAAGGAAAATACTTTAGTACCTAGTATTTGTGAACGAGATGAATTATGTTAAAGAAAAAAATAATAGTTTATCAATGCGAGTATTTCAGACCATAATGTCATAGAATTAACAGTTCATTCCAAAGCAAGTGAAAATAGAGATAAGCAAGAAATGAAATAAAAAAGTGGGAGGATATGGAAATACAAACTTCTACAGTAAAAAATATAAAATGGTCAGAAATAATGAAGAATTAACAAAGATTGGGATAACATTTTCGTAAGTGATGACATAAGGGTAAATACGGAGATATTATATAAAATATTGGAGATATAGTGGAAAAATATATACCGAAGAAGAAAAGTAAACATCATTCATGCATACCAAGAGACAGAAGGATCTTGTTCCAGAAAATCAGAAAATGGGAAAAAAGGTCTTGCAAAAGAAAAAAAATGCATGGAAGTTATAGAACTAAAAAGTAAGATAGAAAAATGCAGAACAAAAGATTATACAATCAAAAGAAAATGGAAAAACGGGACTTGGAAGAAAAACCCTATTAAATATCAAGCAAAACCCCAAACTATTATACTCATATGCGAAGAAGATGAATAAAAGAAGAATAGAAATAGGCCCTATGAGAATTGAAGGGAGATTAACGAATGAAAAAAAAGGAAATTTGCAACATACTGGCAGAACGATATAAGAGAGAATTCACCCCTAGAATAGATAATGAAGATAATGATATAGAAGTAAGGGATGAAAATAGTGAATATTTAGCTGACATAGATATTAATGAAGCTGATATTGTGCATGGCTATTAATGAAATTAAAAATGGAGCTGCTGCAGGGCCAGATGGAATTCCTGCTATTTTGTTAAAGAAAGTAGTTCATTCTATCGCAAAGCCACTTGCAATATTATTAAGACAAAGTGTAGATACAGGCAAGATATATGATGAGCACAATTAGCATATATTACCACCCCTACTTTCAAAAGTGGATCAAGACTAAGGCAAGTAATTATAGGCCTGTGAGTCTAACATCACATATTATGAAAGTGTATGAAAGGGTAATGAAGAAAATATTATGAAACATTTAATAAAAAATAATTTGTTTGTTTAATAAAGGACAACATGGTTTCGTACCCGTAAAAAGTACACAAACCAACTGTTAGTCCACCGTGAAAACATTACAAAAAATATGAAAGCGGAAATGAAACAGATGTGGTTTATTTAGACTTTGCAAAAGCTTTTGATAAAGTAGACCATAATATATTAGCGAAGACAATTACACAATATCGTGGATAGTAGGAAGATGGTTAAAAGAATTTTTACACAACAGAAAACAGATAGTTTTGCAAACGACGAGAAATCGGATGAAGCCAAGGTAATATCCGGTGTGCCGCAAGGTACGGTTGTTAGCTGCAATACTGTTTGTTATTATGATTGAAGACATAGACAATAATGTTAAGATTCGGTAGTGAGTAGTTTCGCAGATGACACAAGAATAAGTAGAGAAATTACTTGTGATGAAGATAGGAACGCTCTACAAAGAGACCTTAACAAAGTATATGATTGGGCAGAGGTAAAATATAGGATGGTACTTTAACTCTGATAAATTTGAATCAATAAATTATGGACCGACAGAGAAAGAAAGCTATATGCATATAAGGGACTAATAATGAGACCATACAACAAATAAGGAAGCAGTTAAAGACCTTGGTGTGATGATGAATAGGAACATGTTATGCAATGATCAAATAGCAAAACTCTGTTGGCAAAATGTAAAGCAAAAATGGGAATGTTGTTAAGGCACTTCAAAACAAGAAAAGCTGAACACTGATTATGCTTTATAAAACATATGTTCGTAGTCCACTTGAATATTGCAATATGATATGGTACCCACACTATCAAAAGGATATTGCACAAATAGAGAGTGTACAAAGGTCCGTTTACAGCTAGAAATAGAAGAAGTTAAGGACCTAGACTACTGGGAAAGACTACCAATTCTTAAAATATATAGTCTAGAAAGGAGAAGAGAACGCTACATGAATAATTCAGGCATGGAAACAGAATAGAAGAATAGCAGAAAAATATCATGGAACTAAAAATATCAGAAAGAGCAAGCAGAGGTAGATTAATAGTGCCCAAAACTATACCAGGAAAAATAAGGAAAGCACACAGGACAATTAATCCACTACGCACCAAGCATCGATAAATGCAGCGTCTATTCAATGCGTTTGCCAGCTCATCTGAGGAATTATCAGAGTGAGCGTAGATGTGTTTAAGAATAAGCTCGACAAATATCTAAACTGCATCAGACCATCCAAGATTGGAAGATGCAAATACCGGGTACCGGAAGATTAACTTAGCAACTCTCTTGGTAGACATTAGAGGTGCCTCACACTGAGGGACCTGGGGCAACCCGAACAAGATGTAAGGTCTGTAAGGTAAGGTAAGGTTTAGGTGTGTGTATTTATGTGTATAGTAACATATAAGCGAAACAGAGTTGTAAAATGAAAACAATACTGGATAACGAGTCACCTAAGCGAGTTCGGGGACTGGAAGGCTGGAGTCCTTCCTGGAGGACTGAATCCAGGGAAGGATCCTCGGATTCTCCACCGACAGGACTTGATGACGTGACAGATCTTTACATCCTCTGTCCCCTTGCTTATTATTAAATCACCAAAATTATGTTTTATAGTGTTATAGTTTACGATTTCTATGTAAATCTTGACTCCTATAAGAGCTGAACAACCATTTTCTGTTGAAAGGTGATTCATATTAGTTACCAAATGGAAGGAATTTTCCTTCAATTTTTGACCTTTGATGGTGAAGGAGATTTTCTTTCTCTCACAGTCTGTAACTCAACTTTAAAAATTCACTAAAAATCACCTATTGTCATCATTTTTAAAAACCTGGTAATTGTATTTAAAGCATTCGTATATAGATTCCTAAAACATTGAAGATAACCATTGGTCTTTAATTTTATATCTCAGGAATTTACAATAAGATGACCGAGGACTGTGGTTTCAAAAATAGTATTTCAATTAGATGGTCTAGTTATCCCACCAGTGTCAAAAAATAATGAATAAAATTTTCCAAATTAATTGTGTTTTATTACACCTACAGGGTCGTCAGAGTCTCTCTCTCGGTCGCGCACTTTCTCGTACAAACTCACACACACACACACACACACACAAATCATACCAATATATATATATATTTACATGTGCGTGTGTGTGTACATGCGTGTGTTTCTCTGCGTCTTTTCTGTATTGTTTAAAAACACACATAAAATCATGTTAAATATATATATATATATATATATATATATATATATATATATATATATATATATAGTAATTCTATCGATATGTATCGCTAGTTAACCTTGTTCGATACATTTGGTGATTTCATTAACGAGTGTCGGAAAAAAAAGGGATTCGGATCCATTAAGCTAACCTTTATCTATTATAATCACTGACCCGTTAATTCTAAAGCGAACTTCTATGCTAATACTATTAGACTATAGTAATTATAATGATAATAGCATATCATTCCACTTGTTATAACATAAAGTATATATATATATATATAAATACATATATTTGTGTGTAAGTAGTTATGTTCGTGTGAATATATATATATATATATATATATATATATATATATATATATATATATATATATATATATATATATATACATATATATACATACTCTATATATTTGTGTAAGTAGGTATGTTCGTGAGATATATATATATATATATATATATATATATATATATATATATATATATATATATATATATACACAGGTATATATACATACATATACATGTATTTGTGTGTAAGTAGGTATGTCATACATGTCGACAAGTTTGCGGATCGTAACAAGTATTATTTTCCCTATGATTATATCGATATAATCCCTTTTATGCAGTGGTATAATTCTCACCCTGATCCCTTTTATACGGGGGAGACAATTAATAACCTGTGTGATTTGCACTGATTTTTTTTTTTTCATTGTTTAGCTCAAGTACCGGTGCGATAAGGTTAGCGATGCCGTCAATGACAGCACGCTTATAACCTGCTGCCTCGGGCGGGCTCTGGTCAACCTTATTAACTACCTCTGTGGGCCAGTAGAGTAGACCTAATAAGCTCTACAGTCAACTGTATTTTCCAAATAGGGATAAGTTGCAAGTTTATACATATATATATATATATATATATATATATATATATATATATATATATATGTATATATATATATATATATATATATATACATATATATATATATATTTATAATTTATTAATAAGGCTATGAAATATATCGTGCGAACATTAATGTACAATATTAAAGTATATTTTTGTTATGACATGCCCTTTATGTAGTAAAAACACTTAAAACTAAGCAACAATATTCATGGACAAACTTTAAAAATAAAAGTTCATTATACGTATATATAAATATATATATATATATATATCTATATATATATATATATATATATATATATATATATATATATATATATATATATATATAACGTACAGTGAACTCCTTTATTTTTAAAGTTTGTCCAGAATATATTGCTTAGTTTTAAGTATTTTACTACATACAGGGCTTTCGTCACAGCACGTCATATATACTTTAATATTATACATTAATGTTCGTATGATATATTTCATAGCCTTATTAATAAATATATATGGGTGCTTGTGTGAGTGTGTGTATTGAAAGATGGAATCTTTATCTTGTTAATTATTTCATTATTAGTTATATCGTGACTTGCACCCAGAAACGGGGAAAAACTTCACTAGAGGTTATCAAATGAAAAGAAAAACACTTCCCTTGAGATCAAGTGGGAAAAACCTTCACTAGAGGATATCAAAGGGAAAAACCTTCATTAGAGGATATCAAATGGTTAAAACCTTCACTAGAGGATATCAGAGGGAAAACCCTTCACTAGAGGATATCAAAGCCCTTCACTAGAGGATATCAATGGGAAAAACCTTCACTAGAGGATATCAAATGGGAAAAAACCTTCACTAGAGGATATCAAAGGGGAAATCCTTCACTAGAGGATATCAGTGAAAAAAACCTTCACTAGAGGATATCAAATTAGAAAACCCTTCAACAGAGGGTATCAAAGGGGGAAAAACATTTAACAGATAATGATATCAAAGGGAAAGATATTTAACAGAAAATGGCCTTTATCAGATTCTATCGACAGGCTAAGTAAGACTTTTCATCACAGGAATCTGCTAAAGATGAGCAGTTCTTGAAAAAAAAGAAAAAAACGCCGCTACCGAAGTCGACTGATCTTAAATAAAGACGTAAATACTAAAAATATACGAAGAGCCAAGCGTCAAACAGAGATGGAGCTTCAATATAATTCACACTCAATTTTCAAGCAATATCATACTCTGAATACGTCAATTGCTAGCATTATTTCCCTAGGGGATACATTTTCTCCTACCGGCGAGGTAGAACTCCCAATATCTTATACATTAACCTGCTCGCAGCCCCAAACATTCAACAGGTGGAGCGGAAAAGACGAATTATCATCATCAGGTCTAAACAGCCACGAGGACCATAAAACGATTTAGTCCAGCGATCTGATACAATTAAGAGTTGGCTGTTGAATGATGAGTGACCCTCATAGAGCCTTACTGCTCGCGGTCTGCGTGCAATTTGGTTGTACTCAGTGGAGTCGAATGGTTGCAAATGTCGTTATTCCAAACTAACCGTCACACACAGAAGGCTCTGGTTGACGACACTCTAGACAAGAGCTCTGGAGACTAGTATATGAAAGCACGCTAACAGCCAACACTGGAACCTTTCGCCGTTCAGCACTTAAGACAGTGAAACGAGGGATCTATAGTATAGATTCACATCAGCCGTGCATCTGATGTTTAAGAGGCCAGTCCTTACGACGCTCCTGATTGGCTGTTGATAAGCCAGTCACAGGACTGGAAACTCTCAGTCTTTCGAAGAGTTTACATAGGCGGGATGTATCCACCTCTCCTGAGGGATACGTCTTTTTTCAAAGTATCCCTCAGGAGAGGGAAATGTAGGTCAAGTGAAAAGCCATAAAGTGGGTGCAGCTTAGGGCCGATGGAACGCTGCAGAAAACCTTTAGTAATGCCCTACAGTGCACCACGAAGAGTAGAATGATGGCATTAGCTCCCTACTGGAGTACGCTGGGAATGACTTACTACTAGAAGAAAAATACTTATGACCATTTAGCCAGGGTATTATACTGAGGCAAAACTCCTCTACCTCTATGTTAATATAAATGTCAGACCTCATTATACCCGTAGGTCAGGTCAGGTCAGGTTAATAGATGTTGGAGATCTGGTAACCGCCTCAGATATCTAAAGCCATTATGTTTCAAATATTTACAACCACTGTGTTGCGGTTTGAACTGGTCAAGACAGAAGAAACAAAAGTCTAAGAAAAATTTATAATTTCCGACAAAAATAAGACCAAAGACTTGATAACAAATGACAAAAACGCCGCCATATCACTGTCGCTGCCTGATTCTCTATGCTTGATATGACAAATTATTCACGGTTAATATGAAAAAAAATTTTAAAAAAATTCCAATATGATTATTAATGGGACTGACTGTGATTTAGAACCCACGCACCGTCATTATAATAATCCTATTGTTTTATTATCAGTCTTTTTTTCTCGGAAAAAAAATAAACCGTTCGCCATTCTCTCTTTCTCTCTCTCTCTCTCCCCTCTCCTCCCTCACATTCCATCTCCCTCCCCTCCCTCCCTCCTTACCTCCCCGCCCTCGAATCACTTCCTCCTCGCCACGTGACTCGCTCCTCACCTCCGTCTCTCTCTCCATCCCCTCCATCTCTCTCCTCCTTCCTCTTCAGCTCATTTTCCCAAGTTATCCATGAAAACAAGGACAACTGCTTACATATCCTGGTAGGTGTCTCTCTCTCTCTCTCCTTCTCTCTCTATCTCTCTCCCCTCTCCCTCCCCTCTCGGTCCTCTCCCTCTCTCTCTCCATTCCTCTCATCATTTTCAGTTATCCATGAAAACAAGAGCAACTGCTTAAATATCTTGTGTATTCTCTCTCTCTCTCTCTCTCTCTCTCTCTCTCTCTCTCTCTCTCTCTCTCATTTCTTTTCAAGTATCCATAAAAATATTAAAAACAAAAATAAAAAATGTAAAAACTACAATAAAATAAAAGAAAAAAAAAATATAAAAAAAATTAATATTAAAAATAAAAAATTAATAAAAAATGAAAATAACAATAATTAAAAGTTATAAAAACAAAAAAAAATAATTTAAATAAAATAAAATAAAATAATATTCAAAATAAGAATAGTAAATTGAAATAAAAATAATTAAAATCTCTATCTCTCTTGCGTAAGCTCTCTTCTCCCCCCTCTCTCTCTCTCTCTCCTCTCCTCTCCTTCCTCTCTCATCTCTCTCTCTCTGCGTAAACAGCTAATGATAACGAGCTTCAAAAGAACTCAGTTTCATTTTCCTTATACTTTATTACGTCTTTCCTGCCGGGAGCTGAAATTAGATCTTCAGTAGCTATAAAACTCCTTAATTAGGAAAGCATTTTTTTTTTATCAGGAGAAATTTTGCTTTCTGTAACTTTAATGTTCCTATCCATTCGCTGCATTCCCCTCCTTTTTCCTTTTTCCATTTACAAAATCAAAAAGATTTTCTCCATTTACAAATTAAAAAGTTTTCCCCCTCCCGACCCTTTTCCGATAATTCGTATACATCAAATATGTAAAATCAACGTCTTAAACGATCTAAAAAATAATTAGAATATATCTTTCCTTTGATCTTACACAGTGAAAACTTAAAAATATAAATGAAACAGTAAAAATGCAAATGATTAGATTGACTCATAAAATAAAAATTAATCACTTTAAGAACACCATGAAACTGGTACTTTCAGTGTGAATGTGAAGACAGTGATGACTGGCTGATTGGATGAATGTACTTGCGTTACTCTGGCTTATTTCTGAAACGGGACAACCCTAAGTATGACATATATACGAGTAAGTGATTCCTTCCATGAACAAACCTTCCAATTTTGAGAGGAATAAGCTTATCTCATTGCGAAATGAAATTCAGTCACCTTTGGGCTATACTGAACCACTTACATCAGCATGGACTGAAAATAATTACGTATATTTACCTAAAATAATCCACTAATTACAGGATTGTGACGTGAAAAATAGTTTCGTTCGCCTAAAATACACTTCAATATGACTTTCAAAGTAAAAATATACTAACAGAATGTTAATTGTCATTAGTAACATCCGTCCAAAATAAATATCAATGTGAATTAAAGTCAGTCATCTACAATGAAAGAATAACCACTTAAACAGCAATAGAAAACAGACGCATTTACTGACAGTGAACAATAAGCACTGAAAACAGTCCCATTTCTTGACACTAAACAATTGATTACATCGATGTGAACTGGAAATATATCCCTACGAACTACAAATAACCACTTCCTCGCTTCACCAAAAATACGAAGGACTCATAGAGTTGCCAAGGTCAAAGTCAGGTCAAAGTCGGTCAAAGTCAGGTCAACGTCGGGTCAAAGTCGGGTCAAAGTCAGGTCAAAGTCGGGTTACAGTCGGGTCAAAGTCAGGTCAAAGTCGGGTCAAAGTCATGGACGACCTTCTGAATACCAAAACGAGGAAGCGACGGATACCGTCCCATTTCCAGTATTTTGCCCTCGGCTCTCCGGATTATGGAAATGCTGGAACAGCAAAGCATTCCTCTTGCCATTAAAGCCAAAGCTTAAAACGAGTAGCTCTGTTTTAAAGTCGAGCAGATTTCATTGCAGGAAAAAATGTAGAATTTAGTTTCGCGTGTTATGGCAGCAAATGAAGTCATATCAACGAGGCCAAAAAAACCAAAAATGAAGTTTTGGAGATGGTTGCCATGCCCTAGCCTCCACGTTATGGCAGCATATATTTTCGTGGTGCAAATGATAGGAATCACATTTTTAAAGTGCGCTACACATCATAGGTTAAGTGTTTTATATTATATGCCTTATTTTTTCTTCTTCTTTTTCTCCGTTATACTCCCTAGTCTGGTTCGCTTTTCTACTTGAAAATCAAGTTTCAGTTTTAAGGAATTTTATTTTCATAATATGAATCACTGTTCTAAAAGAACATGAAGCTAACGTTTTAGTTTTGCTTACTTGGGGAGTAAGCCTACAAACTACTATGTTGTTCCCGTTGTTGGTGGTGATGGGGAGGGAAGGTCTATGGAAAAGCCTAAAAAGGTCTGAAAAAGGTGTTTCGCATAGAGTTAAAGATACAGGAATTTTAGGATAGGATATTTAAGACTCCTTTATTAGAATGGAAATGTAAAAAATAAATATTGCGTATGTTAAAATGTAAAAAAATAATTTTCTAATAAAATATGGCTCCTTTCGACCGTAGACTTTGACACGTTTTAATTTACGTTATAAGTTAGTGATATAATATAGACAAGTTATGTATGAGGGGAAAATCTTGCACGTATCCCGAGTAAGCTGACGGTCGGATCACGACTTGCTTTAATATGTGCGTGCCATCTTTAACCACATAAACAAACCTTTCACATTCCAGGGTCACCAGAATCTGAAGTGAATTTAACTATTATGGGGTTCAATAAACCTAAATAAATTATGCCGGAAAAATATTGGAGTTGAAAAAGTACATTTCCACATAAATGATTAAACTTTGACACTTCACAGCCACCGTATACGAACAATAAATCTGCAACGCTTTTTTTTTTTTTACTTTAATTTACCCAGACCACTGAGTTAATATTAACTCTCCTAGGGCTGGCCCGAAGGATTAGAAAAGCTATTTAAAATCTCCAAGAATTTTATTCAAAACTAGCAACATATGTCAATCTAAGAACCATTTAAATTAATTCATATGTATTTAAACAATTCATATTCATATATATAGTGTATATACACATATATATACATATACATAGATATCTATATTAGATTGGAAACTAAGTAAATACATTTCATGTATTTTAAAAATCTTATATTTATCTAAATCTCTATTAAATAAAAATATCGATAAATTACCAAAATCTAAAATATAAATACATAAAATACTATATGAATCTTATATTTTTTGTATAAATCATTAAATTCAAAGAATTTTATTTATTTAAAACGCTACTTTACAGATATTTACAAAAGTCGTGTTAACTCTCACTGGTGCATTTAAAAACCAACATTTATGAAAGTTCATTGTTGATGTTCGAATTCCTTGCTCTTCAGGCCTAAAGAGGATGAGTCAGAATTTATATACTGAATTTTATGCCCAGTACGGCAACTGCACTGAGGGTTGTCTATACTCATTTTGTCTAAATGCTGAAAATAAAAGTAATATGGACAAGACAATGGTCAGTCACATCACATCTGAATCAAGTATGAGCTTCGAGCAAAGAAAAAATCGACATTATTCTAACCCGCAAACTATTTGAAGAAAGGAACTTCACAACTGCGCATCATATCCCCTTGTACAAAGTGGTCATCTCTCTCTCTCTCTCTCTCTCTCTCTCTCTCTCTCTCTCTCTCTCTCTCTCTCTCTTTTCCTGCATAGTAATCCTTTCCATTTTGTTACATCCTCCATTTCCTCTATCCTGCAATTTCCAGGTCTTCCTCTTCTCTCTCCTAACATTTCTGAGTTATCCAAATTACAAACGAACTCAGATGTATTACAAGCATTTTCAACGTAATCCGTTTTGTTTCGCTACTAGTTTTGTTCTAGGCTAACGTCATATATATATATATATATATATATATATATATATATATATATATATAATAACATATATATATATGTGTGTGTGTGTGTGTGTGTGTGTGTGTGTGTGTGTGTATGTGTTTGTGGTGTGTATTATAATGTGTATGTATAATATATATATATATATATATATATATATATATATATATATATATATATATATATATATTTGGCTCCTTGAAGATGGCAGCAGACGAGCTTCTGAAAACCTGATATTATAGTAAATAAAGAATATAACATATATGTATGATGTTTTAGACAACTAAATAGTCAAATTAAATTCCGTATTCTTCCGAATATGAAAAACATAAATATTCCCCCGCCCCTAAAAACACAAACGGCTGCCTTTTCCCCCATTTCCTAATCAATTTAATTATTGTTTTTTATTTAGTTCCACAATATGGTTGGAGTCCATTTCCCTAATGAAGAGGGAACCCAAAAATGTGATTGTTTATTAATCTCCCGGTGTTTTCCGAGTAATTCCCCCATTTATAGAATATCAACAACGTGACATATTTTTCATTTCATATTTTTAGGATTATTTTAGAATTCCTGTTTTCTTCGTTACCTATTACCAGTCGCTTTGAAGAGTTTTTCGTAAATCCCCCTGGGGGGTCTCTCCCTCCTCCCTCCCCCTCCATCCACTCCGCCATCAGTACGTCAGCTCGATAGTTTATAATTTTTTAATATAAAAACAAAAATTTGGAAAAGCAATAACTCTGCTCGCTGCAATAAGCGTCGCATATTTTGTACTCTACAGACGTAAGAAGATTCCGTGACGGTAATGACACAGTGGACAATATTACGCAAAAGCGTATTATTTTTGTCATGTTACAGAGCCTGTTTGGAAAGCGACCGGCCATCTTTGACATTAAGCAAAGTACGCAATCATTTTTCGAATTGGACTCAAAGGGAATTAAAACAAAAAAAAGCGTCACGGAAAATTGCGCAATGCCTGATAATTGATAATTGTGATAATTGATCCCAATTCGACGTAATTCAATTTAAACCCTTTTCAATCTATATATAACTCAGATATCGTCCCAGTTGCCTGTTCAGAATCAGGAGGTCCAAACCAGGCCACCTAATCCATTCAACACCTTACCAAATTTACAGGGCCGTCATAAAGCAAGTGCCCGTTCTGGCATCAGGACAGCTTTACTATAAATGCATAAGAACTTAGATATTTCATACAAGTTATGGATTTTTTTACTCCATAAATAAATATACGGGTGATATTGTGATATTTAATGAGACAAATAGATTTAGAAACAATTCGTTAAGGCATGAAATAAGCAATTACTGGTACAGCTGAAACATCAAAAATGAATATATATATATATATATATATATGTGTGTGTGTGAGGTTGTGTGTGTGTGTGTGTGTGTGTGTGTATACATGTGTATGTTTCTATGCGTCTTTCTGTGTTGTTTTAAAAACACATAAATCATTTTATATATATATATATATATTTATATATATATATATATATATATATATATATATATATATGTAAATGCAATTCTATCAATATATATCGTTAGTTAACCTTGTTCAATACGTCTGGTGATTTCGAGGTCTAAGTATAAATCATTTTAGGTCTAGAACTAAAATAAAGAAGATCAACTGATGCTTATTACCTAGCCATTTCCACGGAAGCAGCGAAAGGAAATCCCCGAAAACTGACTTATTTTCTTATGCAAAAAAAAAAATTTATTTTCTTTTCACTTATCTGTGAAGTACCATTGTTCTAAAGACTTCCTTCTTGTCTGACTGGGTCACTTCATAACGGCCCCAGTCACGTTGTTGTTGTTTTTATCTTTATGTAGAAAATGAAGTTCACTGACTGACATTCTTTGAGGACTACCGACCCGA
Organism: Macrobrachium nipponense; assembly: GCF_015104395.2. Taxonomy (NCBI): domain Eukaryota; kingdom Metazoa; phylum Arthropoda; class Malacostraca; order Decapoda; family Palaemonidae; genus Macrobrachium; species Macrobrachium nipponense. The sequence continues at coordinate 18,477,563 of NC_087209.1, read as the reverse complement.
TTAGGGGAACACAAACGAGCATATGCACTTATTGCACAGAACAATGCAATAGTCTCCCATGCTTTTAAGAACAACCATAGACCGTATTGGGATGGATCTAATATAATTTTCAAAAATAACAATGTCCAAACATCAAAGAAGACTAGTGGAAGCGCACCATAAACTTAGGAGAAGCTTTTTACGGTAACAAGTCGTTCGTTGGGGAAGACCCATTAGTCAATTTTTGCATTCTTAAAAACTTTGTTAAAAATTTTAATTTTAAGACAAGCTGTGTTTTTCCTCCGCCTGATGCTGTCCCCTCTTCTGCTCTCCTCCCTCAGACAGATTACAGCACGGGGGACGTGACGTCCAGCATTGTTGCAGCCGCGCCACCAGGGGAACACCGTGCAGCATCATCACAGCCCACAAGACGTTCCAGCAGAATAGCAAACAAGAATTCGAACAACAACAACAGAATTACCTAGTTGGGCTGTTGAGCACTTCCTTCATAAAAACAACAACCTGACTGGGGCCGTTATGGAGTGACCCAGTCAGACAAGAAGAAAGTCTTTAGAACAATGGTACTTCACAGATAAGTGAAAAGAAAATACGTTTGTTTTTTGGATTAAAAAATAAGTCAGTTTTCGGAGATTTCCTTTCGCTGCTTCCGTAACAGATGGCAGGTAAAGCATCAGTTGATCTTCTTTATTTTAGTTCTAGACCTAAAATGATTTATACTTAGACCTCGAAATCACCAAACGTATTAGTCTACTGAAAAAAAGGGCAAATTTTCACTTGAAAGGGTAATGGTGAGAATCTAATGTTTTTCCATTGTTTCGATACCATTAGGGTCTGGAGAGTCAGGAAGTGCTGGATGACGCCTTGTCACTATTGGGGAATTATTTTTAAACGATAGGTAATAAACTTTTTAGATTGTTTCTAATATCATGTATTTTTTTTCTTATGAAATGTGTTTTCTAGATAGTTCATAAACATTCGCAATGTGTTTGATATGCGTTAGCAATTATAATTATGAATTCAGTAATTCATAAAAATACAGATTATAATTTTTCTTTTTCAGATTTTAAGATCAGGAGAAATTTATGAAGACACGTAGTATAAGAATTACTTTTAAAGAACTTAGATAAAGGTTGGTTTATCAGGCTTTTATGAATTATCAGCTGTTTGTTCTTTAGTTTAAATATTAGCATACTGTTAAATATATCGCTGATATAGGCTACATTTGTACAACTCTCTCTTTTATAACTTTAGTATATCAGCTAATGAATTATCGTTATTCGATTTTTCATGAGCAACAAATTTCAGAGGAAAATATAATCCTTTTCCAGGATGAACAATTGTATTTGTAAAGATCATCCCTTTTGTAAAGGCACTTCAACTAATATTAAGGAAACATCAACAAATAGAATGATGATGGTCAAAGCAAGTAAATAGAGAGGTGATGAATTGTATCACAGCTTGAATCCAGATACAACTGGAATCTCACAAAGACTGTATATCAACTTATACATCTTCTCTGCATATCGCCCGATACTTAAAGAAACATAGAAGCAATCACCCATTACCCCAACTTCCCCTAAGAGAAAGAAAAGAAAAGGTACATGGCAATAATCATACTTAAAAAAACATTGTATATTTTGTGGAAATGCCTGTCCAATTACACCTGATCCGTACCATCCTGAAAGGTGTGGTAAGGCATCAGTATGCCACACATCAGGCCTTGGTGACACAGAAATCTTTTGAAGAAGCTATATTAAATGTTTGTAAATTGTGTAATGATCAGTGGAGCTCTGCAGATCTTCATGCTGCAGATAGACGATACCACTGAAAATGCTATCAAACGTTTGTTAAACCAAAATACTGTAAAGAAGTGAGCTCTTCTTCAGATATGACTGACATGGATAATACTCCTGCACTACATGCCTGCATAACTGAAATGAAAAAGGACTATTCCCAGATATGAAATTCAGTTAATCTTCATCAAGTTTATATTGCCCATGGTGGAAAGCTTAAGTGTCGTCAGTTTATGAACACTATTATGGGTATTGTACTAGTTACGTTAGTATTATTATTCATATATCATCTGCAAGTCATCTCATAATGCTGTCAAAAGATGAAGATAATGATGATGTTCAAACAGCCGTAAAAACTATTGCTTCCACCATTGTAAACGAATGCAAAGAGAATATACCAGATAAAGATTGCTACAAACGCCATCTCAATAATGTGGGTAGTAACTTGGCCCAATAAAGGAACTGCTAGTAACTATTGTAATGCTTATTGCTCATACATACTGGAAAACTTGATAAGAGTGATGTATATCTTATTTTTTTATCGATACAATGAAGATAGTATCAAAAGGGATACAAGAGAGTCAAGAGCCACGTCAAGTAGTAGAAAATACAAACTTAGTATGATCAGCCCTCTCCAAAGTCAAAGTGTGACTCTCTCCTCTCTGTCACCAAAAACAAAATTCAAGTCATTCAGTATATCATTCAGAGACTGACAGAGAAAGTTGTAGAAAGAAGTAAAAAAATAAGCTAGTGATCACTGGGCCTTCTCCAATCCCCACTCTTATTCAAAATGGTCAAGAGGAACCACACGAGGGACCTTCACAGCACTCAAGAAGAAGCTAATGTCATAATAATCCATCGGCTGCTCAATTTAATTAATAAAGGTCAGTGTTGATAATCATATGTGATGATACAGATGTTTTTGTACATTTATTACACCATTACCACAAGCATAACCTAAAGTGTACAGTAATGCTGGAAGCTACTTCTGGGTGACGTAGTCAAATAAACATCAAAGCTACTGTTGAAAAACACCACCCCAGAGTTCCAAACATTTTAGCAGCACATGCTTTATCTGGTTGTGACACATCACAATTACATCGAATAGGAAAGGCAACTGTTATAAATGTTACTTAAATGCAAACTTGTCGGATGCAGTACAAAATGCAACTACATTTATATCACGCTGCTGCGGCATACCTACTGTCAAAAGCCTCTGACATCATGTTTGACATTAGGTATACGGTATGACAGAAAAAATTTCTGCCAATAAAGTTATAAGAGCTCCCCAGTTAAAGACACTGCCTCCAACAGCAGCCGCATTTAGATACCATGTTTACCGGTGTCACCTACTACAGGCTGCCCAATAGAAATGTGCTGATAAAGCCAATCCACCCCTTATGGACCCGACAGACTATGGGTGGGAATTTGACTCTAATCATACTTTTCTAGTGGCAGTTACCACACCCAAAGGAGTATCATGTGCTCCAGAGTATTTTCTGTAGCTCATTAAATGTTCTTGTGCTACTGAAGGGAATACATGTGGAAGTGAAAATTGCAGTTGCGTGAAGGCATCTCTAGGATGTAGTGCATTGTTTTGTCAATGTAAAAGTTCAGTCGAGTGTTTGAGCCCATTCGCTAAACTGATGAAAGATAGAAGTGAAAAAGAATGAGAAAAAAAGAAGAAAATGCTCTTCTTAGAAACATTTTAAATGATAGCTAGCTAAATGCAGTAACGATCTATCACAGTTTGTGCGGTGATAACTATTTATACATCTTTAATTGATTTTTCACAATACTTTATTCTTAATATAGTAATTTTCTTCTCAATTATGGTCATGTATTTCTCCAAACCAATAATTAATAATAAAACTAATTAGCTGTTCGAAAGAAGAGATTAATAAACTTGTACAGATTTTTTGTTGAGTAAATACCTCAAACTTACTTAGTGCATAGATAATTTTCCCCAAAGGTGACAGAGTGTCACCCAGCCGTTTTTTAATGGTTATACCCTTTAGTATTAGGAATTGCATTTACATATATAGATATATATATATATATATATATATATATATATATATATATATATATATATATATATATATATATTATACATATATATATAATATATACATGATTTTATGTGTGTTTTTAACAAACAACACAGAAAGACGCAGAGAAACAAAAAAAACACGCATGTTCACTCACATATATATATATATATATATATATATATATATATATATATATATATATATATTATTTTAATATGATTTTTTTTTGGTGTGTGTGTGCGTACGTGTGTGTGTGTGCTTACGAGAGAGCGCGCGACAGAGAGAGAGAGAGAGAGAGAGAGAGACTGACGCCCCTGTAGGTGTAATAAAACACAATTCATTTGAAAAATTTTATTCAATTACTTTTTACCACTATTGGGGTAACCAGAGATCTAATGGAAATAATATTTTGGAAACCACAGACTCGGTCATCTTATGTAAATTCGAGAGATATAAAATTAAAGACATGGTTATCTTCAATGTTTTAGAAATCTATATTATGAATACTTTAAATACAATAACTAGTTTTTGAAATTATGCCAATAGGTGATTTTTAGTGAATTTTTAAAGTTGAGTGACAGTCTGTGAGAGAGAGAAATCTCCTTCACCATCAATGGCCAAAAATTGAAGGAAAATTCCTTCCATTTGGTGAATAATATGAATCACCTTTCAACAGAAAAATGGTTCAGCGCTTATAGGAGTCAATGGTTACAGAGGAATCGTAAACTATTACTATATAAAACATAATTATGGTGATTTTAATAAGCAAGGGCACAGAGGATGTAAAGATCTGTGACGTCATCAAGTCCTGTCAGTGGAGAATCCGAGGATCCTTTCATGGATTCAGTCTCCAGGAAGGACTCCAGCCTTCCAGTCCCTGAACTCGCTAAGGTGACTCGTTGTTCAGCATTTGTTTTCATTTTACAACTCTATTCACTTATATGTATACTATACACATAAATACACACACCTAAAGAGGTGTAAACTGAAATAAAATGTGGGTAAGCGAAGTCACCTGAGCGAGTTTGGAGCCTCAAAGGCTGAAGTCCTTCCTGGAGACTCTGAATCCTGAGAAGGATCCTTGGAGTCTCCACCGACAGGACTTGAGGACGTCACAGGTCTTCACATCATCTCTGTGGTTGCTTATTAATCACCATAATTATGTTTTTATATAGTTAATAGTTTACAATTCCTCTGTAAAACCTTGACTCCTGTAAGCGCTGAACCATTTTTCATTTTTCTGTTGAAAGGTGATTCATATTATTCACCAAATAGAAGGAATTTTCCTTCAATTTTTGGCCTTTGATGGTGAAGGAGATTTCTCTCTCTCAGAGACTGTCACTCAACTTTAACAATTCACTAAAACTCAGCTATTGAAAGAATAATAATAATTGGTAATTGTATTTAAAGCATTCGTATAGATTCCTAAAACATTGAAAATAATCATGTCTTTAATTTTATATATCTCGAATTTACATAAGATGACCGAGTCTGTGGTTTCCAAAATATTATTTCAATTAGATGTCTAGTTATCCCATCAGTGTCAAAAAGTAATGAAAAAAAATTATTCAAATTAATTGTGTTTATTACACCTACAGGGGCGGCAGTCTCTCTCTCTCTCTCGGTCGCGCGTTCTTTCGTATACACACACACACACACACCCAAAAAAATCATATCGAAATATATATATATATATACTATATATTATATATATATATATATATATATATATATATATACTATATTATATATATATTTGTGTGTATGAGTGTACATGCGTGTGTTTACCTGCGTCTTTCTGTGTGTTAAAAACACACATAAAATCATGTTTTATATATATATGTAAATGCAATTCTATCGATATGTATCACTAGTTAACCTTGTTCGATACGTTTGGTGATTTCGAGGTCTAAGTATAAATCATTTTAGGTCTAGAACTGAAATATATTTACGGAAGCAGCGAAAGGAAATCCCCGAAAACTGACTTATTTTCTTATGCAAAAAAAAATGAATTTTCTTTTCACTTATCTGTGAAGTACCATTGTTTTCTAAAGACTTTCTTCTTGTCTGACTGGGTCACTCCATAACGGCCCCAGTCACGTTGCTGTTGTTTTTATCTTTATGTAGAAAATGTAGATCACTGACTGACATTCTTTGAGGACTACCGACCCGATTAGGGGAACACAAAAGCGCATATGCACTTCATGCACAGAACAATGCAATAGTCTTCCATGCTTTTAAGAACAACCATAGACCTAATTGGGATGGATCTAATATAATTTTAAAAAATAACAATGTCCAAACAAGAAGACTAGTGGAAGGTGCCACCATAAACTTAGGAGAAGCTTTTTACGGTAACAAGTCGTCCGTTGGGGAAGACCCATTAGTCAATTTTTGCTTTCTTAAAAACTTTGTTACAAATTTTAATTTTAAGACAAGCTCTGTTTTTCCTCCGCTTGATGCTGGCCCCTCTTCTGCTCTCCTCTCTCAGACAGATTACAGCACGGGGGACGTGACGTCCAGCATTGTTGCAGCCGCGCCACCAGGGGAACACCATGCAGCATCATCACAGCCCACAAGACGTTCCAGCAGAATAGCAAACAGGAATTCGAACAACAACAGAATTACCTAGTTGGGCTGTTGAGCACTGCACTTCCTTCATAAAAACAACAACAATGTGACTGGGGCCGTTATGGAGTGACCCAGTCAGACAAGAAGAAAGTCTTTAGAACAATGGTACTTCACAGATAAGTGAAAAGAAAATACATGTGTTTTTGCATTAAAAAATAAGTCAGTTTTCGGAGATTTCCTTTCGCTGCTTCCGTAACAGATGGCAGGTAAAGCATCAGTTGATCTTCTTTATTTTAGTTCTAGACCTAAAATGATTTATACTTAGACCTCAAAATCACCAAACGTATTAGTCTACTGAAAAAAAGGGCAAATTTTCACTTGAAAGGGTAATGGTGAGAATCTAATGTTTTTTCCATTGTTTCGATACCATTAGGGTCTGGAGAGTCAGGAAGCGCTGGATGACGCCTTATCACTATTGGGGAATAATTTTTAAACGATAAGTAATAAAATATTCGTTTTTAGCGCAGTTTTTAGATTGGCTCTAATATCATTTTGTTTTTTTTTTTTTCTTATGAAATGTATTTTCTAGATAGTTCATAAACATTCGCAATGTGTTTGATATGCGTTAGCAATTATAATTATGAATTCAGTAATTCATAAAAATACAGATTATAATTTTTCTTTTTCAGATTTTAAGATCAGGTGAAATTTATGAAGACACGTAGTATAAGGATTACTTTTAAAGAACTTAGATAAAGGTTGGTTTATCAGGCTTTTATGAATTATCAGCTGTTTGTTCTTTAGTTTAAATATTAGCATACTGTTAAATATATTACTGATATAGGCTACATTTCTACACCTCTCTCTTTTATAACTTTAGTACATCAGCTAGTGAATTATCGCCATTCGATTTTTCATGAGCAACAAATTTCAGAGGAAAATATAATCCTTTTCCAGGATGAACGATTGTATTTGTAAAGATCATCCCTTTTGTAAAGGCACTTCAACTAATATTAGGAAACATCAACAAATAAAATGATGATGATCAAAGCAAGTAAAAAGAGAGGTGATGAATTGTATCACAGCTTGAATCCAGTCGAGTGTTTGAGCCGATTCGCTAAACTGATGAAAGATAGAAGTGAAAAAGAATGAGAAAAAAAGAAGAAAATGCTCTTCTTAGAAACATTTTAAATTTTAGCTAGCTAAATGCAGTAACGATCTATCACAGTTTGTGCGGTGATAACTATTTATACATCTTTAATGATTTTTCACAATACTTTTTCTTAATATAGTAATTTTCTTCTCAATTATGTCTTATGTATTTTCTCGCCAAATAACAATTAATAGAACTAATTACCTGTTCGAAAGAAGAGATTAATAAAATGTCACGCAGAAGTATAAACTTGTACAGATTTTTTGTTGAGTAAATACCTCAAACTTACTTAGTGCATAGATAATTTTCCCCAAAGGTGACAGAGTGTCACCCAGCCGTTTTTTAATGGTTATACCCTTTAGTATTAGGAATTGCATTTACAAATATATATATATATATATATATATATATATATATATATATATATATATATATATATATATATATAACATGATTTTATGTGTGTTTTTAAACAACACAGAAAGACGCAGAGAAAAACCACAAACGCATGTTCACTCACATATATATATATATATATATATATATATATATATATATATAATATATATATATATATATATATATATATATATATATATATATTATATAATATGATGTTTTTTTTTGGTGTGTGTGTGTGTGTACGTGTGTGTGTACGAGAGTGCGCGCGACAGAGAGAGAGAGAGTGAGAGAGACTGACGCCCCTGTAGGTGTAATAAAACACAATTCATTTTGAAAAAATTTTATTCATTACTTTTTTGCCACTGTTGGGGTAATCAGAGATCTAATGGAAATAATATTTTGGAAACCACTGACTCGGTCATCTTATGTAAATTCGAGAGATATAAAATTAAAGACATGGTTATCTTCAATGTTTTAGAAATCTATATTATGAATGCTTTAAATACAATAACTAGTTTTTGAAATTATGCCAATAGGTGATTTTTAGTGAATTTTTAAAGTTGAGTGACAGTCTGTGAGAGAGAGAAATCTCCTTCACCATCAATGGCCAAAAATTGAAGGAAAATTCCTTCCAATTGGTGAATAATATGAATCACCTTTCAACAGAAAAATGGTTCAGCGCTTATAGGAGTCAAGATTTACAGAGGAATCGTAAACTATTAACTATATAAAACATAATTATGGTGATTTAATAAGCAAGGGCACAGAGGATGTAAAGATCTGTGACGTCATCAAGTCCTGTCAGTGGAGAATCCGAGGATCCTTTCATGGATTCAGTCTCCAGGAAGGACTCCAGCCTTCCAGTCCCTGAACTCGCTAAGGTGACTCGTTGTCCAGCATTTGTTTTCATTTTACAACTCTATTCACTTATATGTATACTATACACATAAATACACACACCTAAAGAGGTGTAAACTGAAATAAAATGTGGGTAAGCGAAGTCACCTGAGCGAGTTTGGAGCCTCAAAGGCTGAAGTCCTTCCTGGAGACTCTGAATCCTGAGAAGGATCCTTGGAGTCTCCACCGACAGGACTTGAGGACGTCACAGGTCTTCACATCATCTCCGTCTTTGCTTATTAAATCACCATAATTATGTTTTATATAGTTAATAGTTTACAATTCCTCTGTAAACCTTGACTCCTGTAAGCGCTGAACCATTTTTCTGTTGAAAGGTGATTCATATTATTCACCAAATAGAAGGAATTTTCCTTCAATTTTTGGCCTTTGATGGTGAAGGAGATTTCTCTCTCTCAGAGACTGTCACTCAACTTTAACAATTCACTAAAACTCAGCTATTGAAAGAATAAAAATAATTGGTAATTGTATTTAAAGCATTCGTAATATAGATTCCTAAAACATTGAAAATAATCATGTCTTTAATTTTATATATCTCAAATTTACATAAGATGACCGAGTCTGTGGTTTCCAAAATATTATTTCAATTAGCTGTCTAGTTATCCCATCAGTGTCAAAAAGTAATGAATAAAATTTTTCAAATTAATTGTGTTTTATTACACCTACAGGGGCGTCAGTCTCTCTCTCTCGGTCGCGCGTTCTTTCGTGTATACACACACACGCACACACACACACCCAAAAAAACCATATCGAAATATATATATATATATATATATATATATATATATATATAGATATATATATATATATATATATATATATATATATATGTGTGTGTGTGTGTGTATGAGTGTACATGCGTGTGTTTATCTGCGTCTTTCTGTGTTGTTTAAAAACACACATAAAATCAGTTTTTATATATATATGTAAATGCAATTCTATCGAATATGTATCACTAGTTAACCTTGTTCGATACGTTTGGTGATTTGGAGGTCTAATTATAAATCATTTTAGGTCTAGAACTAAAATAAAGAAGATCAACTGATGCTTTACCTGCCATTTACGGAAGCAGCGAAAGGAAATCCCGTAAACTGACTTATTTTCTTATGCAAAAAAAATTTATTTTCTTTTCACTTATCTGTGAAGTACCCTTGTTCTAAAGAACGTTTTCTTCTTGTCTGACTGGGTCACTCCATAACGGCCCCAGTCACATTGTTGTTGTTTTTATCTTTATGTAGAAAATGAAGTTCACTGACTGACATTCTTTGAGGACTACCGACCCGATTAGGGGAACACAAACGCGCATATGCACTTCATGCACAGAACAATGCAATAGTCTCCCATGCTTTTAAGAACAACCATAGACCGAATTGGGATGGATCTAACATAGTTTTTAAAAATAACAATGTCCAAACAAGAAGACTAGTAGAAGGTGCCGCCATAAACTTAGGAGAAGCTTTTTACGGTAACAAGTCGTTCGTTGGGGAAGACCCATTAGTCAATTTTTGCATTCTTAAAAACTTTGTTAAAAATTTTAATTTTAAGAAAAGCTCTTTTTTCCTCCGCCTGATGCTGCTCCCTCTTCTGCTCTCCTCCCTCAGACAGACTACAGCACGGGGGACGTGACGTCCAGCATTGTTGCAGACGCGCCGCCAGGGCAACACCGTGCAGCATCATCACAGCCCACAAGACGTTCCAGCAGAATAGCAAACTGGAATTCGAACAACAACAATGGAATTACCTAGTTGGGCTGTTTAGCGCTTCCTTCATTTGCGTTCGTCATTGTGGAATTGTCCTGTTCAGAAGTTTACTTCGACGGATTTTTAAATTCATAATGTTCACTTGACTGAAGATGAACCTCACAAGGTTCGCAAGCTCTTATTATTAAAGACTTTATACTTCACATGCGATGTTATTGTGGATCTGCAATCATTATTATTATTATTATTATTATTATTATTATTATTATTATTATTATTATTATTATTATTATTATTATTATAGCCTAGTAGATTAACTCATAATCTCTGCTTAAGGCATCGTGAATGGCATTCTTCTCCCCAAAATAAATAAATTCCATTTGAAACAATAAATTCTGTGCGCAGGCGCATTGGGCAAAGGAAGACGTCGAATAATAATGGTACAGTTCCGGCGAAGTCTTTCTGGTAAGTTCTACAAGAAAGTTTTCGGTTCCTAGTCCTCTTGGATTTCTTTAATGGTGTATTTTGGACTTTTTGTATTTCGGCTTCATTCGCAGAATTTGTGTGTGTGTGTGTGTGTGTGTGTGTGTCTGTCTGTCTGTCTGTCTGTCATTAACGATGACGCCGTATTGGAATTGCGCCACTTCTTGCATTTTTGTGGCACTGACGATGGTGCCATACTGGGACTGCATCATTTTATTCCATTTGTGGTTGAAATCAGGGTTTTTACCTCCCGTAGAGTATGAGGTCCTTTGGGGTTAGGGTTGAAATCAGTGTTTTTACCTGCCATAGAGTATGAGGAGTTTTGGGGGGTTTAGGGTTGGAATCGGGGTTTTCATCCCCGTAGAGTTTTGCGCGGCGCCGAAATGACCGTGGGAACCTGTGAAATTTCACACCTAATGGTTATATTCACACCTTTATGGTCAATTTTCACACCTAAATGTGTGAAAAGTAATTAATACCTCATTTTAAGGTGTGACATTTCATACCTAGGTGCTTATCTCCAGGTAGAAAAATCGACTACCTGTGGATTAACACCTAGGTGTTGAAGGACAATGGGTTTTTTCCCTACTGAAAAGAGGGAGGAAAACTTCATCCTCCCCAAAATAAAGGGGAAAATGTAGGGAGAATTTCCCCTTTAAATAAAGCGTAAAGGGGGAGGAGAATTTCCCCCACAAAATAAAGGGGAAAGGGGAGGAGAAATTTCTCCCCCCCAAAAGAAAGGGGAAAGGGGGGAGGAGAATTTTCTCCCAAATGGGAAAGGGAAAAAGGGGGAGGAGGGGAATTCCCCCAAAGTTAAGGGGAAAGGAGAGATTGAGAATTTCACCTCTACTGAAGGGAAAAGGGGGAGGAGAACTTCCTCCCCTCCAAAATAAAGGGGAAAAGGAGGGGGAAGAATTCCCCCCCCAAAATAAAAGGAAATGTAGGGAGAATTTCTCCCCAAATAAAGGGGAAAAAGGGGGAGGGGAGGAGAATTTCCCCTAAAATAAAGGGGGAAAAGGGAGAGGGGGTTGGGGAGGGGGGATGAGGGAAAAAACTGTTGAAAGTAGAGTAATGACCTTTCGCTCCTTTGCGTTCCACATTTGTTTGTTACCTGGTGGTTTTATTAAAGGGGAGAATATCAGTTGGAGGGGACACGGGCCGGCAGGTCAGGTTGCATCCCGCGTGACCTGTTTTCGATGGTTTGATCGAAAAAGGTTCGGCGTAATATTGAGCTCCCCCATCATGATATTAACCCCTCATGATATTTACCCTACTTTATACCTGTTGAATTCCCCCATTGAAAAGCTGACGTTATTATTGTTATTACTGAGTAGTAACGATTTTCACACCGTCTTTTAGGTAATGAATTCTCGAACAATAATAAAACAATCACGAATTAATATTTGAACATCACAGCAGAGGTCGAGTCGAAGAAGTATGAATCTCAAATAAATAAATAAATAAAAATTAAAAGACAAAAATAAAACAAAAACAAATGGAGATCATGCCGAGAATTTCTTCCTTGAAGCCAAAAAAAATCTACACGTAAAAATATCATTTTTACGGGGGAGTAATCTCCAAAAATACTAATAAAAAAAATAAATAAACAAAAATTCAAAATCCAAAAATAAAAAAAAATGGAGATCATGCCGAGAATCTCCGTCTTGAAGCCAAAAAATCTACAATTAAAAAATAATCTTTTACGTGAGAGTAATTTCCAAAAAATTTAACAAATAAACAAATAAATAAATAAAAATACTAAATACAAAAAATATAAAAAATCGAATAGCAATCATATCGACAATTTCCGCCTTGAAGGCAAAAATATCTGCACTTTAAAAAATCTTTACCTTTTTCTACTGTGTAGTAATCTCAAAATGAATAAATAAAGAAATAAAAAATTAAAATATCAAATGCAAATCATGCCGAGAATTTCCGTCCTGAAGCTAAGACAAAAAATCTAAACATTAAAAAATCTATACTATTTTTTTATTTTTTTTACGGTGGAGTTCTGAGAGCATAATTGAACCCTTCCACATTTATTTTTCTTCCCCTTAACACAACACGAAGGGGAAAAATAAATAATGTTTAGTGTTCCATTTCCGCTAAGACTCCTCTGGGAGTTCCTGTTTGCTAGACGCTACCAAACATCCATCTAATAGCGGCGACGTCACAAAAGGGGACCTCGTGAATAATTGAACAGGGTTTGAAAAGGGGGAAATGTCTTAATGGAGTACGATTTTATTTATTTATTTCTTTTTTTTTTTTTTTTTTTTTTTTTCTTTTTTTTTTTTTTTTTTTTTTTTGCCCTTTGACCGGTGTAGTTTTTTTTTTTTTTTTTTTTTGCATCGAAATGGCTCCACTTCTCATATAGGAGGTGATATACCATAGAGGAACGTGACATTGGTCTTTATCTTTGTCTCAATTCATATTCATTCAGTTACTTCGTCATTCATCATACGTCTCTCGTCTTTGTAATTCTGTTCACAGAAAGCTTGTTGAGAAAGTTGACGGACTTTTGGAACCTGTTACTTTCTATAATAATAATAATAATAAAAAATAATAATAATAATAATAATAATCTAATAATTAATAAAATACTAATAACAATAAAAATAACATTCTGTTCTGAGATAGCTTGTTCCGAAAGTTAATGGACTTTTAGACTAATTCTATAATATAATAATAATAATAATATACAATAATAATAATACAACAGAATCAACCATCTGATGTTCATGGACGACATCAAGCTGTATGGTAAGAGCATCAAGGAAATAGATACCCTAATCCAGACTGTAAGGATTGTATCTGGGGACATCAGGATGGAGTTTGGAATAGAAAAATGCGCCTTAGTCAACATACAAAAAGGCAAAGTAACGAGAACTGAAGGGATAAAGCTACCAGATGGGAGCAACATCAAACACATTGATGAGACAGGATACAAATACCTGGAATAATGGAAGGAGGGGATATAAAACACCAAGAGATGAAGGACACGATCAGGAACAAAGAATATATGCAGAGACTCAAGGCGATACTCAAGTCAAAACTCAATGCCTGAAATATGATAAAAGCCATAAAACACATGGGCAGTGCCCCCCAGTAATCAGATACAGCCGCTAGGATAAAGTGGAATGGACGAAGGCAGAACTCCGCAGCATAGATCGGGAAAACCAGGAAACATATGACAATACACAAAGCACTAACACAAGAGCAAATACGGACAGACTATACATAACACGAAAGGAAGGAGGGAGAGGACTACTAAGTATAGAGGACTGCGTCAACATCGAAAACAGAGCACTGGGGCAATATCTGAAAACCAGTGAAGACGAGTGGCTAAAGAGTGCATGGGAAGAAGGACTAATAAAAGACCCAGAAATATACAGAGACAGGAGAAAGACAGACAGAACAGAGGACTGGCACAACAAACCAATGCATGGACAATACATGAGACAGACTAAAGAACTAGCCAGCGATGACAATTGGCAATGGCTACAGAGGGGAGAGCTAAAGAAGGAAACTGAAGGAATGATAACAGCGGCACAAGATCAGGCCCTAAGAACCAGATATGTTCAAAGAACGATAGACGGAAATGACATCTCTCTCATATGTAGGAAGTGCAATACGAAAAATGAAACCATAAACCACATAGCAAATGAATGCCCGGCACTTGCACAGAACCAGTACAAAAAGAGGCATGATTCAGTGGCAAAAACCCCTCCATGGAGCCTGTGCAAGAAACACCAGCTACCTTGCAGGTAATAAGTGGTACGAGCACCAACCTGAATGAGTGATAGAAAAAGATCAGGCAAAGATCCTCTGGGGACTATGGTATCAGAACGGATAGGGTGATACGTGCAAACAGACCAGACGTGACGTTGATTGACAAAGTCAAGAAGAAAGTATCACTCATTGATGTCGCAATACCATGGGACACCAGAGTTGAAGAGAAAGAAAGAGGGAAAAAAATGGATAAGTATCAAGATCTGAAAATAGAAATAAGAAGGATATGGATATGCCAGTGGAAATCGTACCCATAATCATAGGAGCACTAGGCACGATCCCAAGATCCCTGAAAAGGAATCTAAAAAAAACTAGAGGCTGAAGTAGCTCCAGGACTCATGCAGAAGAGTGTGATCTAGAAACGGCACACATAGTAAGAAATGATGGACTCCTAAGGAGGCAGGATGCAACCCGGAACCCCACACTATAAATACACCCAGTCGAATTGGAGGACTGTGATATAGAGCAAAAAAAAAAAAAATAATAATAATAATAATAAATAATAATAATAATAATAATAATAATATAGCCCTCATACACCATAAAAAACTACGTAACTTTAAAAGGAAAATGATTACTTTAGAGAAGGATAAATGTAACAAAAGCATTATGACAACTACTTATACAGGGAGTCTATATTTATCGTTAATATCGAAAGTTCGTTTAAAAATTAAACATAGCGAATGAGAGAGTGAGAGAGAGAGAGAGACTGACCCGAGATCAAAACAGAAGCAATAAACATAGAAAACAGAATTAATAATTGAAAATGTGAGTTCCAGCAAAAATAAACGAGAGAGAGAGAGAGAGAGAGAGAGAGAGAGAGAGAGAGTTTGTGTATGGACTGAATTGCATCTATACGTGCAAGCAGTTACCTAAAATAATTTTAAAAAAAACACAAGAGAGAGAGAGAGAGAGAGAGAGAGTAGGTGTATGGACTGAATTACGTGTAACAGTTACAAATAAATGAAAAAAACTTTCTACAAAAACTAACGAGAGAGAGAGAGAGAGAGAGAGAATAGGTATATGGACTGAATTACACACTATTGTAAGTGGGGAATGAAATCCACAATTGTAAGATTATAATAATAAAAAGAAAAAAAAACTCTATGATGAATAAACACTAAAATTCATTATAACTATTACTCTCTGGAAAATGAAATCCACAACTGTGCGATTAAATAAAAAAGCAAAACAGAAGGAAAGAGAAATAAAAATTACACCGCCAGGAGCTCTGAAGATGCTGTACCTACAGGCAGCCCTCACACCCGAGGTTTCCACTGTCGGCCATAAATATATCTAGTTGAAAATGCAAGGTAGGCTCCAGGCTGCATAATTTCTTCATTCTGACCAATCTGCTTCAAGTTCACAATCGCGAATTCCACAATTATTGCAAAAATGTAAAACGCAATCACGTGATTTTTTGGAATCAGAGGGATTTATTTCTGGTGATAGAAATTGCAGTTTCTCGCCTATAAGTGGTTGGTTCCGGATCCCACAATAAGCTGTTGGTCCCGTTGTTAGGTGACCAGATGGTTCCTAGCCACGTAAAAATATCTAATCCTTCGGGCCAGCCCTAGGAGAGCTGTTAATAAGCTCAGTGGTCTTGTTAAACTAAGATCCACAAATTATCATTTACGAGGAGAGATTAGCAGGCTCTAAATATCTTCCAGCAGAAAAATGTTCAACTCTGAACTATATATCATAATAAGTGTACAAAATTGTGTATTTAATAGCTTTTTATTATATTACCATTATTTTTTTTTCTTTTGGTCTATCACAGTAATCCTATTCGACTGAGTGGTTTGTTTTTATAGTACCTCCTTAGGAGTCTATCACTTTTCTCACTATGTGCGCTGTTTCTAGTTTTTCCAGGTTCCTTTTCAGGGATCTTGGGATCGTGCCTAGTGTCCCTGTGATTATGGGTACAATTTCCACTGACATTGCCCATATCCTTATTATTATGTATTATTAATTATTATTAATTTTTTTTTTTTTTTTTTTTTGTTTTTTTTTTTTTTTTTTTTTTTTTTTTTTTTTTGTTTTTTAGGCTCTATCACAGTCCTCCAATTCGACTGGGTGGTATTTATAGTGTGGGGTTCCGGGTTGCATCCTGCCTCCTTAGGAGTCCATCACTCTTCTTACTATGTGTGCCGTTTCTAGGATCACACTCTTCTGCATGAGGCCCGGAGCTACTTCAGCCTCTAGTTTTTTCTAGATTCCTTTTCAGGGATCTTGGGATCTGAGCCTAGTGCTCCTATGATTATGGGTACGATTTCCACTGGCATATCCCATATCCTTCTTATTTTCTATTTTCAGATCTTGATACTTATCCAATTTTTCCCTCTCTTTCTCTCAACTCTGGTGTCCCATGGTATTGCGACATCAATGAGTGATACTTTCTTCTTGACCTTGTCAATCAACGTCACGTCTGGTCTGTTGCACGTATCACCCTATCCGTTCTGATACCATAGTCCCAGAGGATCTTTGCGTGATCGTTTTCTATCACTCCTTCAGGTTGGTGCTCGTACCACTTATTACTGGCAAGGTAGCTGATGTTTCTTGCACAGGCTCCAGTGGAGGGCTTTTGCTACTGAATCATGCCTCTTTTGTACTGGTTCTGTGCAAGTGCCGGGCATTCACTTGCTATGTGGTTTATGGTTTCACTTTTCGTATTGCACTTCCTACATATGGGGAGAGATGTTATTTCCGTCTATCGTACTTTGAACATATCTGGTTCTTAGGGCCTGATCTTGTGCCGCTGTTATCATTCCTTCAGTTTCCTTCTTTAGCTCTCCCCTCTGTAGCCATTGCCAATTGTCATCGCTGGCTAGTTCTTTAGTCTGTCTCATGTATTGTCCGTGCATTGGTTTGTTGTGACCCAGTCCCCTATGTTATTTCTGTCCTTTATCCTGTCTCTGTATATTTCTTGGCGGGTCTTCGTTCTGCTTTTATTAGTCCTTCTTCCCATGCACTCTTTAGCCACTCGTCTTCACGTAGGTTTTCCAGATATTGCCCCACCGTTGCACCCTGATTTTCGATGTTGACGACAGTCCTCTATACTGAGTAGTCCTCTCCTCCTTCCTTTCGTGTTATGTATAGTCTGTCCGTATTTGCTCTTGGGTGTAGTGCTTTGTGTATTGTCATATGTTTCCTGGTTTTCTGATCTATGCTGCGGAGTTCTGCCTTCGTCCATTCCACTATCCTGCGGCTTGTATCTGATTACTGGCACTGCCCATGTGTTTATGGCTTTTATCGTATTTCCGGCGTTGAGTTTTGACTTGAGTATCGCCTTGAGTCTCTGCATATATTCTTTCCTGATCGTGACCTTCATCTCTCTTGGTGTTTTATATCTCCTCCTTCCATTATTCCCAGGTATTTGTATCCTGTCTCATCTATGTGTTTGATGTTGCTCCCATCTGGTAGCTTTATCCCTTCAGTTCTCGTTACTTTGCCTTATTATTATTATTATTATTATTATTATTATTATTATTATTATTATTATTATTATTCAAAATGTGTAAATATTCGAATGGAACGTGCATTCCGGAAGGGCCATTAGCTTAACAAGCAAGCTTCAGAATAATTCAAGTTTCATTATTATGCGAAAAGCTAAAAAAAAAAAAAAAAAAAAAAAAAGGAAAAAAAAAAAAAAAAAAAAAGGAAAATAAGGATTAGCAAAGCAATGGTGAAATGAAAAAATAAGGAATAAAAATCCACATGAGACAATAGCCCAATATAAGTAAACAATATTACTTGTAGACGAAAAAAATTAACACATGCTATGATGTACAGTATTACGTGGAAGACTCTAAGGCACAATTCGCATCTAAATAAGTACGTAGAATGAAGGTACCTTGATAAAGAGTCTCGGGTCATACTTTAGCGTCTCTAAAAGATGCACATGAAGCTCTCACTCCTCTTATACTAACGCCATATTTGATACCAGGATACACTACAATGTATACGAGGCGATGTAGCATCGTGACATCTCGACAGAAAATAGATGCTTACACTCTGGATAACGAATAGTACTCCACAATTTCCTCGTCACAGACTCTAAAGGTGACAGCAGAAGTCCTTGTTGCAATTGATAATAAGGAAATGGTCTAAACTCTAAACCATGACAGCAGAAGACCTTGTTGCAATTGATAATAAGGAAAATGGTCTAAACCATGACTGTAGAAGTCCTTGATGCAATTGATAATAAGGAAGATGGTCTAAACCATTACTATCATATTTACAAAGAAAGCCACTGCTTCAAATATTTCTGTCGAAAGGCTGAACATCCAAGCACGCCTCGCAAGGGGGTAGTGCCGTCAGTGCACCTCACACGGAGCACAATTTGCATAACTTACGGTTCTCCGCAGCGTCCCTTCGGCCCGTAGCTGCAACCCATTTCGTTCCTTTTACTATACCCCCGTTTATATCCTCTTTCCTCCATCTTACTTTCCACCCTCTTTAACAATAGTTTAAACATTATTTTCAGCGCTGGATGATTTCATAACTCCCTATGATTGGCTTTTGGCTTCAGTTTTATATTCCAATTCCAGTAACCATGAAGGTGGACTACATCAAAACATGACAACAGCATTCCAGCAGCTTGTTAGATCGTAAGATTTGAAGCATGTGGCACTAATACCGTAAACTCTTTGGAAACAAAACAAAACAAAACAAAAACTTAAAAGAACTGTCAGGCTTTCTGGTATTGTCAGATGATACGCATTGAGAAGCTGTGAAAAAAGCTAGCTTGGAATCAAAGGCAACACGAAGCATAGACAAATGTTCTGGATCATTAAAAACCGCGGTCCAGGTAAACGAGAGAGAGAGAGAGAGAGAGAGAGAGAGAGAGAGAGAGAGAGAGAGAGAGAGAGCAGGAGAATTTCCAGTCACTCGGCCAAATTAAAGAGGAGGAGGAAACAAATAAATAAAGCACTTTAAGAGAGAGAGAGAGAGAGAGAGAGAGAGAGAGAGAGAGAGAGAGAGAGAGAACATAAACATAGACTGAGAGATATCAATATATAACGCGTTCCAGATCAAATAGATGTAAGACCAATGACCAATGTTCCTGTCAAACAGGTTAACGGAGAGAGAGACACGGTCACACACACACACACATACACAGAGGGACAGAGAGAGAGAAAAGAAAATTTCCAGTCACTCGGCCAAATAAAGAGGAGGAGGAAACTAATGAATAAAGCACTTTACGAGAGAGAGAGAGAGAGAGAGAGAGAGAGAGAGAGAGAGAGAGAGAATATCAAATAAACAAAGCCTTCCAGACAAAATAGAGAGAAAGACAACGCGCCAGTTGAACAGATTAACGGAGAGAGAGAGAGAGAGAGAGAGAGAGAGAGAGAGAGAGAGAGAGAGAGCCACACCTTTTGCTATCATCAGAGGCGAACTGCAGGCAGATGTATGTCGGCTTCTTGCTTGCTCGGACGGAATGGCAGCGTCGACTCAATTATTTAGTTCGCTCGGGACCAACACAACCCCCTCTTCGAAATGTCAGCTCCGGGAGGAGAGTATTTATATAAGGACGTCCTGGGGAAAAAGAGAGGAAAAAAAATCATGACTCGAAAACAGGCAGTGAACGAGAGTGATATGATCACTGGAGGTTGGAATTTGTGTTTGTGTACGTTTGTATATGGTGTGATGTGAGGTTATTATAAATGTGTGTGTGTGTGTGTGTGTGTGTGTGTGTGTGTATGTATATATAATATATATCTATATATATATTATTGATATATATTATATAATTATATAAAGATTGGTATAAAGATCCACATATGACAAGCATGATTACAATCAATATATGTATGTATGTACTGATGTATGCATGTAGACTTATATCAAGTGTGATGGCGTGTGCTAAACTGCGCTGGAACCCGGCGCTGCCCGTCATGCCGGCCCTAGCCTTCCGATCCCCTACCTACCCCGGCCCCCACCTGGGGCAGACAAACAGGTTCGCGGGAGACAAACGTGAAAGATTATTATTATCCACACATTCAAGTGTAACCATTTTTTTAATGATATGATAAAGTAAAACGTCCAATAGAAATATCAAAATATTTAAACTTAAAAGTTCACTTTAATCATGAAAATCAAACAATCTCAAGGATAACGAAATTACAGAAGCTCCATTGTTTAGACTTGCGACCATTTCATAATACATACCAAACCATCGTCTTAAACGGCAATCTCTCCTAAACCCCCAAGTCACTGTCTTTACTCACATCCAAATCAAATAGATATAACACTATCTATACCTGTACATATGTGAAATAGAAACAAATGAAGATATAGAAAGACGTGTCTCTAAACACGGCGGCAATTTCTATAAACTGCAGCAATCATCGTACTGAAATGGAGTGGAATATATTATGATTGAGGCCAAAGGCCAAGCACTGGGACCTACGAGGTCATTCAGCGCTGAAAGGATAAATTAAAGTAGAAAGGTTTGAAAGGTGTAACAGGAGGAAAACCTTGCGGTTGCACTATGAAACAATTGTTAGTAGAGGGTGGAAAGTAAGAAGGAAGACGGAGAACATGAACGGAGGTACAGCAAAAGGAATGAATGGAACGGATAGCTTCATTTGAAATGTATCATTTTGTTCAGTGTCTTTTTAATTGGAAAGTTTCAAGCTTTCGTTTATTCCAGAGTGGGAGCATTTCTCAGTTCCAAATGAACATCAAACGATCCGCCTCGAAAAAATGTTGCTTTTTAAGTTCAGTCAAACGTATATCGGAAATTGTGGCATTTTGACTGATTTCATGATACTGCCTTGAAAAAAGTTTCATAAGTTCACTTCAACGCATCGTCGGAGTTCGAAAGAAACAGGAGGCAAACTTGAAAACGATTAAAAACAAGTAAAAATTCCGTCGAAAAAAAGTTCCTGTACGGTGTATAATTAAGGTCACCGAAAATAGATCGATCTTTCGGGGATCTCGGTATAATGCCATATGAGCAGCGGCCCATGAAAATCAGCTGGCCGTGGTGGCCAGTGTTGTTGCGATCATGGACCTTGTGCTTAAATAAAATAAAAACTACTGAGGCTAGAGGGCTGCAATTTGGCACGTTTGATGACTGGAGGGTGGATGATTAACATAACATTTGCAGCCCTGTAGACTCAGTAGTTTTCAAGATCTGTGGGCGGACAGAAAAATTGCGAACGGGCAGACAAATAGTCATCTCAACAGTTTTCTTTAACAGAAAACTAAAAATCACAATTCAGTTCTCTAATTTTAAAATTAAATTCTAGAAATGAGGAGGAAAAGGATACCATTTAAGTTAGGGAAGAAAATGCTGAATAACATAAAACGTAGGAAAAGGAATTAAGTTTTATTCTGCTTTACCAAATGCCTCATTTGACATAAGGAGTGAAATATGTATCTGGTAATCTTTAAACTGCAGATGATCGTAACGTGTAGCCTGGAGTGGAGGGAGTGAAAGTAAACTGGAGAGAGAGAGAGAGAGAGAGAGAGAGAGAGAGAGAGAGAGAGAGAGAGAGAGAGAGAGAGAGAGAGAGAGAGAATGTGGGCGATCAGCTGCTCATTCAAAATGAATGCTACCAAGTAATTAAAGAGGGGGGCAGGCTTTAACAAGGTAATCTGGACAGCAGTGGGTTGGGACAATGAATTAAATAATTTTCTCCCTGTCATGGACAAAGGCTATTCTATTTTGCTATGCATGATCTCTTCGCGAATTGATTAAATAAGTAAAGGTATCAATAAAGAATAATTAAATAAAAACTAAACAATGCCCCTTCATGGTTGAACCACGCCCAGTCTTTGATCCTAGCCTTAAGGCTTGGCCAGACACGCAAATCAATAATGGCCAAAAAGCACACAAACAAACACACGTCCTAAAACTTGGACCTCTCTTCTGAAGCAAAGTCACTCAACTGACTGACTGATTGAAATATCTTCTGGCGTTACTTGGTTATCGACCTCAAGCTCGGTGCGCTATTGTATTGTTCTTTTGTTTCGGATAACCTAAATCACGCAATAATAATAATAATAATAATAATAATAATAATAATAATAATAATACACAATACACAAAGCACTACACTCAAAAGCAAATACGGACAGACTATACATAACACGCAAGGAAGGAGGGAGGGGACTACTAAGTATAGAGGACTGCGTCATCATCGAGAATAGAGCACTGGGCAATATCTGAAAACCAGCGAAGACGAGTGGCTCAAGAGTGCATGGGAGGAAGGACTGATAAAAGTAGACGAAGACCCAGAAATATACAGAGACAGGACAATGACAAACAGAACAGAGGAATGGTACAACAAACCAATGCACGGACAATACATGAGACAGACTAAAGAACTGGCCAGCGATGACACATGGCAATGGCTACAGAGGGGAGAGCTAAAGAAGGAAACTGAAGGAATGATAAACACGGCAACAAGATCAGGCCCTAAGAACAAGATATATTCAAAGAACGATAGACGGAAATAACATCTCTCCCATATGTAGGAAGTGCAATACGAAAAATGAGACCATAAACCACATAGCAAGCGAATGTCCGGCACTTGCACAGAACCAGTACAAAAAGAGACATGATTCAGTGGCAAAAGCCCTCCACTGGAGCCTGTGCAAGAAACACCAGCTACCTTGCAGTAATGAGTGGTACGAGCACCAACCTGAAGGAGTGATAGAAAACGATCAGGCAAAGACCCTCTGGGACTATGGTATCAGGACAGATAGGGTGATACGTGCAAATAGACCAGACGTGACGTTGATTGACAAAATCAAGGAGAAAGTATCACTCACTGATGTCGCATTACCATGGGACACCAGAGTTGAAGAGAGAGGGAAAAAATGGATAAGTATCAAGACCTGAAAATAGAAATAAGAAGGATATGGGATTCCAGTGGAAAAAAATTGTACCCATAATCATAGGAACACTAGGCACGATCCCAAGATCCCTGAAAAGGAATCTGGAAAAACTAGAGGCTGAAGTAGCTCCAGGACTCATGCAGAACAGTGTGATCCTAGAAACGGCGCACATAGTAAGAAGAGTGATGGACTCCTAAGGAGGCAGGATGCAACCCGGAACCCCACACTATAAATACCACCCAGTCGAATTGGAGGACTGTGATAGAGCAAAATAATAATAATAATAATAATAATAATAACTAATAATAATAATAATAATAATAATAATAATAATAATAATAATAATTATTATTATTATATTATCATTATATTATTATTATTATTATTATTATTATTATTATTATTATTATTATTATTTATTTATTTGTATGGTGTGTTTTTACGTTGCGTGGGACCATAGGTTATTCGGCAACGGGGACCAACTGCTTTACGTGACTTCCGAACCACGTCGAGAGTGAACTTCTATCACCAGAAATACACATCTCTCACCCCTCAATGGAATGCCCGAGAATTGAACTCGCGGCCACCGAGGTGGCAGGCCAAGACCATACCGACCACGCCATTGGCGCTAATAATAATAATAATAATAATAATAATGGGCACAATTTTCAGTGTCGAAAATGATAACAATGATTGCAGGTCCACAATAATATCGCATGTGAAGTATATAAAGTGTTTAATGATAATAGCTTTCGAACCCTGCACCAGGTTCATCCTCAGCAAAGTGAACATTATGAATTTAAAAATCTTTCGAAGTAAACTTCTGAATAGGACAATTATTCCACTATGACGAACGCAAATGAAGGAAGCGCTCAACAGCCCAACTAGGTGATTCCGTTGTTGTTCGAATTCCTGCTGGTTATTCTGCTGGAACGTCTTGTTGGCTGTGATGATGCTGCACGGTGTTCCCTTGGCGATGCGGCTGTAATAATGCTGGACATCACGTCCCCCGTGTTGTAATCTGTCTGAGGGAGGAGAGCAGAAGAGGGGGCAGCATCAGGCGGAGAAAAAACAGAGCTTGTCTTAAGATTAAAATTTTTAACAAAGTTTTTAAGAATGCAAAAATTGACTAATGGGTCTTCCCCAACGAACGACTTGTTACCGTAAAAAGCTTGTCCTAAGTTTATGGCGGCACCTTCCACTAGTCTTCTTGTTTGGACATTGTTATTTTTAAAAATTATGTTAGATCCATCCCAATTCGGTCGATGGGTGTTCTAAAAGCATGGGAGGAACGAATTGCATTGTTTGTGCATGAAGTGCATATGCTCGTTTGTGTTCCTTTAATCGGGTCGGTAATCCTCTTCCACTTTCTCCAAAATATTTTTCCTTGCAGTCATGACAGGGGATTTCGTATACTCCAGGAATGATAGTATTCTTATCGTTATTGTTGTTTCTGATTAGTTTATGGCTAATGGTGTTTGGGTATTTGAAAACTATTTTGGTATCTTTCTGGCTACTGTTAACGTAATTACATAATTTGTCGAGGTTGGGATTAAATGGGAGGGCTAACGAATCTGTTGGGTTTTTCCTTGGGGTGTTAACAGGACGATAAAATGCTTTCTTAGCTCGTGAAATGGCTTTGTCAATAAAATGATCGGGGTATCTTAGTCCTCTAAAAGTTGATCGTATGTGCTGAATTTCTCCATCGACAAACTCCGGGTCGCATATTTTAAAAGCACGTAGGGCAAAGTTCATTACTACATTGCTCTTAATGTTATTAGCATGGAATGAATAAAAATGTATGTAACTTTCTGAGTTGGTTGTTTTGCGATACACCGAGAATTGAAATTTATAATTATTGTGATCTCTAATGACTAGTACGTCCAAAAAAGGTAGCTTATAATCTACTTCTCTCTCTATTGTGAATTTTATGGAGGGGAGAATACTGTTGGCTATTTCTAATAATCTGTTTAAGTTCTGATCGTTTCTTCGGATGACAACGAATATGTCGTCTACATACCTAACCCAGAGCAATGGTTTTAATGTATCATCACACCTGTTTAAGATTTCCCTTTCAACAAACTCCATACATTAGAGATCACAATAATTATAAATTTCAATTCTCGGTGTATCGCAAAACAACCAACTCAGAAAGTTACATACATTTTTTATTCATTCCATGCTAATAACATTAAGAGCAATGTAGTAATGAACTTTGCCCTACGTGCTTTTAAAATATGCGACCCGGAGTTTGTCGATGGAGAAATTCAGCACATACGATCAACTTTTAGAGGACTAAGATACCCCGATCATTTTATTGACAAAGCCATTTCACGAGCTAAGAAAGCATTTTATCGTCCTGTTAACAACCCCAAGGAAAAACCCAACAGATTCTTACCCCTCCCATTTAATCCCAACCTCGACAAATTATGTAATTACGTTAACAGTAGCCAGAAAGATACCAAAATAGTTTTCAAATACCCAAACACCATTAGCCATAAACTAATCAGAAACAACAATAACGATAAGAATACTATCATTCCGGGAGTATACGAAATCCCCTGTCATGACTGCAAGGAAAAATATTTTGGGGAAAGTGGAAGAGGATTACCGACCCGATTAAAGGAACACAAACGAGCATATGCACTTCATGCACAGAACAATGCAATAGTCTCCCATGCTTTTAAGAACAACCATAGACCGAATTGGGATGGATCTAACATAATTTTTAAAAATAACAATGTCCAAACAAGAAGACTAGTGGAAGGTGCCGCCATAAACTTAGGACAAGCTTTTACGGTAACAAGTCGTTCGTTGGGGAAGACCCATTAGTCAATTTTTGCATTCTTAAAAACTTTGTAAAAATTTTAATCTTAAGACAAGCTCTGTTTTTTTCTCCGCCTGATGCTGCCCCCTCTTCTGCTCTCCTCCCTCAGACAGATTACAACACGGGGGACGTGATGTCCAGCATTATTACAGCCGCATCGCCAAGGGAACACCGTGCAGCATCATCACAGCCAACAAGACGTTCCAGCAGAATAACCAGCAGGAATTCGAACAACAAACGGAATCCAACCTAGTTTGGGCTGTTGAGCGCTTCCTTCATTTGCGTTCGTCATAGTGGAATAATTGTCCTATTCAGAAGTTTACTTCGAAAGATTTTTAAATTCATAATGTTCACTTTGCTGAGGATGAACCGGTGCAGGGTTTCGAAAGCTATTATCATTAAACACTTTATATACTTCACATGCGATATATTGTGGACCTGCAATCAATAATAATAATAATAATAATGGAGAAACAAATTCACAGAAAGCTTTCGGGAAACTGTTCGATTCCCCTTTTAAATAATAATAATAATAATAATAATAATAATAAATAATAAAATAATAATACTAATAAAATCAAATACTATATTTCGCATAAAATACGTTAGTGTGAGTTTCATGCAAAGAGTTGATATATAAAAAAATCATAATATACGATAAATTCCACCAAAAGAAACAATCAAGCGGAAACGCGGTTCAGGTTGCTTGGCTGCTTGCTCTCGTCTTTCATCGCTGAGAAGAAGAAAAAAAAACAAACAAAAAAAACAAAAAAAAAAACATCGAGGAGGTGGAAAAAAGGGAATGAGTGATGCCGCTCGTGAGAAGAAATTGGCGCTGGTTTTGGGTCTTGGAAATGGAATTGTAATATCAAATTCAGGCCAAAGGCCAGACGCTGGGGACCTGAGAGATCATGTAGCGCTGAAAATATGTGCACTGATGGCACCAACCCCCAACGGAGACCAACGAGTCTTGGTTTCAATAAGATGAAAGTGCTGTGGTTCCTCTTCGTCGCGTCTTGTTT
>NC_087209.1:18431356-18449504 GCF_015104395.2 Macrobrachium nipponense | reverse complement strand
AAACAAGACGCGACGAAGAGGAACCACACACTTTCATCTTATTGAAACCAAGACTCGTTGGTCTCCGTTGGGGGTTGGTGCCATCAGTGCACATTATTTTCAGCGCTACATGATCTCTCAGGTCCCAGCATCTGGCCTTTCTTTGGCCTGAATTTGATATTACAATTCCATTTCCAAGACCCAAAACCAGCGCCAATTTCTTCTCACGAGCGGCATCACTCATTCCCTTTTTCCACCTCCTCGATGTTTTTTTTTTTTTTTTTTTTCTCAGCGATGAAAGGCGAGAGCAAGCAGCCAAGCAACCTGAACAGCGTTTCTGCTTGATTGTTTCTTTTGGTGATTTATCGTATATATCATTGTGTTTAATATATTTATATATATATATTATATCTATATATATATCGTATCAACTCTGTGCATGAAACTCACACTAACGTATTTTATGCCAAATATAATATTCATTATTATTATTATTATTATTATTATTATTATTATTATATTATTATTATTATTATATTATTATTATTATTAAAAGGGGAATCGAAAAGTTTCCCGAAAGCTTTCTCCTGAATGAATTTGTTTCTCCATTATTATTATTAATATTATTATTATTATTATTATTTATTGATTATTATTAGGGCCAATGGCAGTGGTCGGTATGGTCTTGGCCTGCCACCTCGGTGGCCGCGAGTTCAATTCTCGGGCATTCCATTGATGGGGTGAGAGATGGGTATTTCTGGTAATAGAAGTTCACTCTCGACGTGGTTCGGAAGTCACGTAAAGCAGTTGGTCCCGTTGCTGAATAACCACTGGTCCCATGCAACGTAAAAACACCATACAAATAAATAAATAAAATAATAATAATAATAATAATAATAATAATAATAATAATAATAATAATTAATAATAATAATTATTATTATTATTATTTTTTTTGCTCTATCACAGTCCTCCAATTCGACTGGGTGGTATTTATAGTTGTGGGGTTCCAGGGTTGCATCCTGCCTCCTTAGGGAGTCCCATCACTCTTCTTACTATGTGGCGCCGTTTCCGTGTCTAGGATCACACTGTTCTGCATGAGTCCTGGAGCTACTTCAGCCTCTAGTTTTTTCCCAGATTCCTTTTCAGGGAGCTTGGATCGTGCCTATTGTTTCCTCTGATTATGGGTACAATTTCCCCTGGAAATATCCCATATCCTTCTTATTTTCTATTTTCAGGTCTTGATACTTATCCATTTTTTCCCTCTCTTTCTCTTCAACTCTGGTGTCCCATGGTAATGCGACATCAATGAGTGATACTTTCTCCTTGATTTTGTCAATCAACGTCACGTCTGGTCTATTTGCACGTATCATCCTATCTGTCCTGATACCATAGTCCCAGAGGGTCTTTGCCTGATCGTTTTTCTATCACTTATTCAGGTTGGTGCTCGTACCACTCATTACTGCAAGGTAGCTGGTGTTTCTTGCACAGGCTCCAGTGGAGGGCTTTTGCCTACGAATCATCTCTCTTTCTTTTTGTACTGGTTCTGTGCAAGTGCCGGGACATTCGCTTGCTATGTGGTTTATGGTCTCATTTTTCGTATTGCACTTCTTACATATGGGAGAGATGTTATTTCCGTCTATCGTTCTTTGAATATATCTGGTTCTTAGGGCCTGATCTTGTGCCGCTGTTATCATTCCTTCAGTTTCCTTCTTTAGCTCTCCCCTCTGTAGCCATTGCCATGTGTCATCGCTGGCCAGTTCTTTAGTCTGTCTCATGTATTGTCCGTGCATTGGTTTGTTGTACCATTCCTCTGTTCTGTTTGTCATTGTCCTGTCTCTGTATATTTCTGGGTCTTCGTCTACTTTTATCAGTCCTTCCTCCCATGCACTCTTTAGCCACTCGTCTTCACTGGTTTTCAGATATTGCCCCAGTGCTCTGTTCTCGATGTTGACGCAGTCCTCTATACTTAGTAGTCCTCTCCCTCCTTCCTTGCGTGTTATGTATAGTCTGTCCGTATTTGCTTTTGAGTGTAGTGCTTTGTGTATTGTGTATTATTATTATTATTATTATTATTATTGCGTGATTTAGGTTATCCGAAACAAAAGAACAATACGATAGCGCACCGAGCTTGAGGTCGATAACCAATCAGTCAGTCAGTTGAGTGACTGCTTCAGAAGAGAGGTCCAAGTTTTAGGACGTGTGTTTGTTTGTGTGCTTTTTTGGCCATTATTGATTTGCGTGTCTGGCCAAGCCTTAAGGCTAGGATCAAAGACTGGGCGTGGTTCAACCATGAAGGGGCATTGTTTAGTTTTTATTTAATTATTATTTATTGATACCTTTACTTATTTAATCAATTCGCGAAGAGATCGTGCATAGCAAAATAGAATAGCCTTTGTCCATGACAGGGAGAAAATTATTTAATTCATTGTCCCAACCCACTGCTGTCCAGATTATCTTGTTAAAGCCTGCCCCCCTCTCTTTAATTACTTGGTAGCATTCATTTTGAATGAGCAGCTGATCGCCCACATTCTCTCTCTCTCTCTCTCTCTCTCTCTCTCTCTCTCTCTCTCTCTCTCTCTCTCCAGTTTACTTTCACTCCCTCCACTCCAGGCTACACGTTACGATCATCTGCAGTTTAAAGATTACCAGATACATATTTCACTCCTTATGTCAAATGAGGCATTTGGTAAAGCAGAATAAAACTTAATTTCTTTTCCTACGTTTTATGTTATTCAGCATTTTCTTCCCTAACTTAAATGGTATACTTTTCCTCATTTCTAGAATTTAATTTTAAAATTAGAGAACTGAATTGTGATTTTTAATTTTCTGTTAAAGAAAACTGTTGAGATGACTATTTGTCTGCCCGTTCGCAATTTTTCTGTCCGCCCACAGAGCTTGAAAACTACTGAGTCTACAGGGCTGCAAAATGGTATGTTAATCATCCACCCTCCAGTCATCAAACGTGCCAAATTGCAGCCCTCTAGCCTCAGTAGTTTTTATTTTATTTAAGCACAAGGTCCATGATCGCAACAACACTGGCCACTACGGCCAGCTGATTTTCATGGGCCGCTGCTCATATGGCAATATACCGAGATCCCCGAAAGATCGATCTATTTTCGGTGACCTTGATTATACAAAGTACAGGAATTTGTTTTTCGACGGATTTTTTTTTCCTTGTTTTTAATCGTTTTAAAGTTTGCCTTCTGATTCTTTCGAACTCCGACGATGCGTTGAAGTGAACTTATGAAACTTTTTTCAAGGCTGTATCATGAAATCGGTCAAAATGCCACAATTTCCGATATACGTTTGACTGAACTTAAAAAGCAACACTTTTCGAGGCGGAGTCGGTTCGATGGTTCATTTGGTAAGTGAAAAGAAATGCTCCCACTCTGGAATAAACGAAAGCTTGAAACTTTCCAATTAAAAAGACACTGAACAAAATGATACATTTCAAATGAAGCTATCCGTTCCTTTCAGTACGATCCCCTTTCATTCCTTTTGCTGTACCTCCGTTCATGTTCTCCGTCTTCCTTCTTACTTTCCACCCTCTACTAACAATTGTTTCATAGTGCAACCGCAAGGTTTTCCTCCTGTTACACCTTTCAAACCTTTCTACTTTAATTTATTCTTTCAGCGCTGAATGACCTCGTAGGTCCCAGTGCTTGGCCTTTGGCCTCAATCATAATATATTCCACTCCATTTCAGTACGATGATTGCTGCAGTTTATAGAAATTGCCGCCGTGTTTAGATACTCACGTCTTCCTATATCTTCATTTTTTTCTATTTCACATATGTATAGGTATAGATAGTGTTATATCTATTTGATTTGGATGTCAGTAAAGACAATGACTTGGGGGTTTAGGAGAGATTGCCGTTTAAGACGATGGTTTGGTATGGAGCTTTTATAATTTCCTTATCCTTGAGATTGTTTGATTTTCATGATAAAAGTGAACTTTTAAGTTTAAATATTTTCATAATTCTCTTGACTGTTTTACTTATCATCTCACAAAAAAATGGTTACACTTGAATGTGTGGATAATAATAATCTTTCACGTTTGTCCGCCCCTGGTGGGGGCGGGTAAGGGAGACATGACACATCCACCCTGCTCCCGCGAACCTGTTTGTCTGTCCCGGGTGGGGGCCGTGGTAGGTAGGGGATCGGAAGGCTAGGGCCGGCATGACGGGCAGCGCCTGGTTCCAGCGCAGTGTAGTGCACGCCATCACACTTGATGTAAGTATACATGCATACATAAGTACATACATACATATATTGATTGTAATCATGCTTGTTCATATGTGTATACTTATATATATATATATATATATATATATATATATATATAGTATATATATAGTATATATATTTATATATATATATATATATATATATATATATATATACATATATATATATATATATATATATATATATATATATATATATGTATATATATATATATATATATATATATATATATATATATATATACTATATATATATATATATATATATATATATATATATATATATATATATATATATATATCTATATATATATATACACACATTTATAATAACCTCACATCACACCATATACTAACACAAATTCCAACCTCCAGTGATCATATCACTCTCGTTCACTGCCTGTTTTCGAGTCATGATTTTTTTTCCTCTCTTTTTTTCCCCAGGACGTCCTTATATAAACTCTCTCCCGAG
This sequence comes from Macrobrachium nipponense, assembly GCF_015104395.2. Lineage (NCBI taxonomy): Eukaryota > Metazoa > Arthropoda > Malacostraca > Decapoda > Palaemonidae > Macrobrachium > Macrobrachium nipponense. The sequence goes on along the minus strand of NC_087209.1, from coordinate 18,444,805 downwards.
CTGACATTTCGAAGAAAGGGTTGTGTTGGTCCCGAGCGAACTAAATAATTGAGTCGACGCTGCCATTCCGTCCGAGCAAGCAAGAAGCCGACATACATCTGCCTGCAGTTCGCCTCTGATGATAGCAAAAGGTGTGGCTCTCTCTCTCTCTCTCTCTCTCTCTCTCTCTCTCCGTTCATCTGTTCAACTGGCGCGTTGTCTTTCTCTCTATTTTGTCTGGAAGGCTTTGTGTATTTGATATTCCTTATTCCTTCTCTCTCTCTCTCTCTCTCTCTCTCTCTCTCTCTTTTAAAGTGCTTTATTCATTTGTTTCTTCCTCCTCTTTATTTGGCCGAGTGACTGGAAATTTTCTTTTTCTCTCTCTCTGTCCCTCTGTGTGTGTGTGTGACCGTGTCTCTCTCTCTCCGTTAACCCGTTTGACAGGAACATTGGTCATTGGTCTTACATCTATTTGATCTGGAACGCGTTATATATTGATATCTCTCAGTCTTTGTTTATTTTCTCTCTCTCTCTCTCTCTCTCTCTCTCTCTCTCTCTCTGAGTGCTTTATTTATTTGTTTCCTCCTCCTCTTTAATTTGGCCGTCTGACTGGAAATTCTCTCTCTCTCTCTCTCTCTCTCTCTCTCTCTCTCTCTCTCTCTCTCTCTCTCTTTCTCTCCGTTAATCTTTTTGACAGGAAAATTGGTCATTGGTCTTACATCTATTTGATCTGGAACGCGTTATATATTGATATCTCTCAGTCATGTTCCTCCCTTCTCTCTCTCTCTCTCTCTCTCTCTCTTAAAGTGCTTTATTTATTTGTTTCCTCCTCCTCTTTAATTTGGCCGAGTGACTGGAAATTCTCCTGCTCTCTCCTCTCTCTCTCTCTCTCTCTCTCTCTCTCTCTCTCTCTCGTTTACCTGGACCGCGGTTTTTAATGATCCAGAACATTTGTCTATGCTTCGTGTTGCCTTGGATTCCAAGCTAGTTTTTTCACAGCTTCTCAATGCGTATCATCTGACAATACCAGAAAGCCTGACAGTTCTTTTAAGTTTTTGTTTTGTTTTGTTTTGTTTCCAAAGAGTTTACGGTATCAGTGCCACGTGCTTCAAATCTTACGATCTAACAAGCTGCTGGAATGCTGTTGTCATGTTTTGATGTAGTCCACCTTCATGGTTACTGGAATTGGAATATAAAACTGAAGCCAAAAGCCAATCATAGGGAGTTATGAAATCATCCAGCGCTGAAAATAATTTTTAAACTATTGTTGAAGAGGGTGGAAAGTAAGATGGAGGAAAGAGGACATGAACGGGGGTATAGTAAAAGGAACGAAATGCGTTGCAGCTACGGGCCGAAGGGACGCTGCGGAGAACCGTAAGTTATGCAAATTGTGCTCCGTGTGAGGTACACTGACGGCACTACCCCCTTGCGAGGCGTGCGTGGATGTTCAGCCTTTCGACAGAAATATTTGAAGTAGTGGCTTTCTTTGTAAATATGATAGTAATGGTTTAGACCGTCTTCCTTATTATGAATTGCAACAACGGCTTCTGCTGTCACCTTTAGAGTCTGTGACGAGGATATTGTGGAGTACTATTCGTTATCCAGAGTGTAAGCATCCATTTTCTGTCGAGATGTCACGATGCTACATTGCCTCGTATACATTCTAGTGTATCTTGGTATCAAATATGGCGTTAGTATAAGAGGAGTGAGAGCTTCATGTGCATCTTTTAAAGACGCTAAAGTATGACCCGAGACTCTTTATCAAGGTACCTTCATTCTACGTACTTATTTAGATGCGAATTGTGCCTTAGAGTCTTCCACGTAATACTATACATCATAGCATATGTTAATTTTTTTCGTCTACAAGTAATATTGTTTACTTATATTGGGCTATTGTCTCATGTGGATTTTTATTCCTTATTTTTTCATTTCACCATTGCTTTGCTAATCCTTATTTTCCTTTTTTTTTTTTTAGTTTTTCACATAATAATGAAACTTGAATTATTCTGAAGCTTACTTGTTAAGCTAAAGGCCCTTCCGGGAAGGCACGTTCCATTCGAATATTTGCACATTTTGAATAATAATAATAATAATAATAATAATAATAATAATAATAATAATAATAATAATAAGGATATGGGCTATGTCAGTGGAAATTGTACCCATAATCACAGGGACACTAGGCACGATCCCAAGATCCCTGATAAGGAATCTGGAAAAACTAGAAACAGCGCACATAGTGAGAAAAGTGATAGACTCCTAAGGAGGTGCTATAAAAACCACTCAGTCGAATAGGATTACTGTGATAGACCAAAAGAAAAAATTAATGGTAATATTTATAAAGCTATTAAATACACAATTTTGTACACGTATTATAATATATAGTTCAGAGTTGAAAATTTTTCTGCTGGAAGATATTTAGAGCCTGCTAAACTCTCATCTTAAATGACAAATTGTGGATTTTAGCTAATTATATCTTAGTTTAACCAGACCACTGAGCTGATTAACAGCTCTCCTAGGGCTGGCCCGAAGGATTAGATATTTTTACGTGGCTAGGAACCATCTGGTCACCTAGCAACGGACCAACAGCTTATTGTGGGATCCGAACCACATTATATCGAGAAATGAATTTCTATCACCAGAAATAAATCCCTCTGATTCCAAAAAATCACGTGATTGCGTTTTACATTTTTGCAATAATTGTGGAATTCGCGATTGTGAACTTGAAGCAGATTGGTCAGAATGAAGAAATTATGCAGCCTGGAGCCTACCTTGCATTTTAAACTAGATATATTTATGGCCGACAGTGGAAACCTCGGGTGTGAGGGCTGCCTGTAGGTACAGCATCTTCAGAGCTCCTGGCGGTGTAATTTTTATTTCTCTTTCCTTCTGTTTTGCTTTTTTATTTAATCGCACAGTTGTGGATTTCATTTTCCAGAGAGTAATAGTTATAATGAATTTTAGTGTTTATTCATCATAGAGTTTTTCTTTTTTCTTTTTATTATTATAATCTTACAATTGTGGATTTCATTCCCCACTTACTATAGTGTGTAATTCAGTCCATATACCTATTCTCTCTCTCTCTCTCTCTCTCTCTCTCTCTCTCTCTCTCTCTCTCTCTCTCTCTCTCTCTCTCTCTCTCTCGTTAGTTTTTGTAGAAAGTTTTTTTCATTTATTTGTAACTGTTACACGTAATTCAGTCCATACACCTACTCTCTCTCTCTCTCTCTCTCTCTCTCTCCTCTCTCTCTCTCTCTCTCTTATGTTTTTTAAAATTATTTTTGGTAACTGCTTGCACGTATAAGAGTTGTAATTCAGTCCATACACAAACTCTCTCTCTCTCTCTCTCTCTCTTCTCGGTCGTTTATTTTTGTTGGAACTCACATTTTCAATTATTAATTCTGTTTTACTATGTTTATTGTCCTGTTTTGATCTCGGGTCAGTCTCTCTCTCTCTCTCTCTCTCTCTCTCTCTCTCTCTCTCTCTCTCTCTCTCTCTCATTCGCTATGTTTAATTTTCAAACGAAATTTCGATATTAACGATAAATATAGACTCCCTGTATAAGTAGTTTGTCATAATGCTTTTGTTACATCTATCCTTCTCTAAAGTAATCATTTTCCTTTTTAAAGTTACGTAGTTTTTTATGGTGTATGAGGGCTATATTATTATTATTATTATTATTATTATTATTTTTTTTTTTTTTTTGTTTTTTTTTTTTTTTTTTTTTTTTTGCTCTATCACAGTCCTCCAATTCGACTGGGTGGTATTTATAGTGTGGGGTTCCGGGTTGCATCCTGCTCCTTAGGAGTCCATCACTTTTCTTACTATGTGTGCCGTTTCTAGGATCACACTCTTCTGCATGAGGCCGGAGCTACTTCAGCCTCTAGTTTTTTCTAGATTCCTTTTCAAGGATCTTGGGATCGTGCCTAGTGCTCCTATGATTATGGGTACGATTTCCACTGGCATATCCCATATCCTTCTTATTTCTATTTTCATCTTGATACTTATCCATATTTTCCCTCTCTTTCTCTTCAACTCTGGTGTCCCATGGTATTGCGACATCAATGAGTGATACTTTCTTCTTGACTTTGTCAATCAACGTCACGTCTGGTCTGTTTGCACGTATCACCCTATCCGTCCTGATACCATAGTCCCAGAGGATCTTTGCCTGATCGTTTTCTATCACTCCCTCAGGTTGGTGCTCGTACCACTTATTACTGCAGGTAGCTGATGTTTCTTGCACAGGCTCCAGTGGAGGGCTTTTGCCACTGAATCATGCCTCTTTTTGTACTGGTTCTGTGCAAGTGCCGGGCATTCGCTTGCTATGTGGTTTATGGTTTCATTTTTCGTATTGCACTTCCTACATATGGGAGAGATGTTATTTCCATCTATCGTTCTTTGAATATATCTGGTTCTTAGGGCCTGATCTGTGCCGCTGTTATCATTCCTTCAGTTTCCTTCTTTAGCTCTCCCCTCTGTAGCCATTGCCATGTGTCATCGCTGGCTAGTTCTTTAGTCTGTCTCATGTATTGTCCGTGCATTGGTTTGTTGTGCCAGTCCTCTGTTCTGTCTGTCATTCTCCTGTCTCTGTATATTTCTGGGTCTTCGTCTACTTTTATTAGTCCTTCTTCCCATTGCACTCTTTAGCCACTCGTCTGACTGGTTTTCAGATATTGCCCCAGTGCTCTGTTCTCAATATTGACGCAGTCCTCTATACTTAGTAGTCCTCTCCCTCCTTTCTTTCGTGTTATGTACAGTCTGTCCGTATTTGCTCTTGGGTGTAGTGCTTTGTGTATTGTCATATGTTTCCTGGTTTTCTGATCTATGCTGCGGAGTTCTGCCTTCGTCCATTCCACTATTCCTGCGCTGTATCTGATTACTGGCACTGCCCATATGTTTATGGCTTTTATCATATTTCCGGCGTTGAGTTTTGACTTGAGTATCGCCTTGAGTCTCTGCATATATTCTTTCCTGATTGTGTCCTTCATCTCTTGGTGTTTTATATCCCCTCCTTCCATTATTCCCAGGTATTTGTATCCTGTCTCATCTATGTGTTTGATGTTGCTCCCATCTGGTAGCTTTATCCTTCAGTTCTCGTTATTTTGCCTTTTTGCATGTTGACTAAGGCGCATTTTTCTATTCCAAACTCCATCCTGATGTCCCCAGATACAATCCTTACAGTCTGGATTAGGGTATCTATTTCCTTGATGCTCTTACCATACAGCTTGATGTCGTCCATGAACATCAGATGGTTAATTCTGTTGCCTCTTTTTTCTTGAGTTGGTACCCGGCATCCATCTTCTGTAGTACTTTTGTCATGGAATCATGGCTACTACGAAGAGTAGTGGGGACAGTGAGTCTCCCTGGAAAGATCCCTCTCCTGATATTAACCTCTGCTAGTCTTATTCCAGAGCTTGTAAGTATTGTATTCCAGTTGTGCATTGTATTTTTGAGGAAGCTGATGGTGTTTTCCTCTGCCCCCATATATTTTCAGGCATTCTATTAGCCATGTGTGTGGTATCATGTCGAAGGCTTTCTTATAGTCTATCCATGGGCCATGCTTAGGTTGGTTTTCCTTCTCCTACTGTTCTTCATTACCATTTTGTATATCAGGATCTGGTCTTTTGCGCCCGTACACTTCCTTCTGCAGCCTTTCTGTTGGTTGGGGATGGTGTTTATCTCCTCTAGGTAATTGTATACGCCTTTCACTGATGATACCTGTTAGTAACTTCCACATTATTGGTAGGGCAGGTGATAGCCTGTAGTTACTGCTATATTTCCCTTACTCTTGTCTTTTGTACTAAGGATGTTTCTTCCTGTGGTCATCCATTTGGGTGCATGGTGATTTGAGATACAATGCTGGAGTTGTTCTGCTATTCGTGGGTGTAGGGCAGGGTTATTATTATTATTATATTATTATTATTATTATTATTATTATATTATTATTATAGAATTAGTCTAAAAGTCCATTAACTTTTCGGAACAAGCTATCTCAGAACAGAATGTTATTTTTTATTATTATTATTATTTATTATTATTATTATTATTATTATATGATTATTATTTTATTATTATAGATTTTAAGTCCTAAAGTCCATCAACTTTCTGAACAAGCTTTCTGTGAACAGAATTACAAAGACGAGAGACGTATGACGAATGACGAAGTAACTGAATGAATAATGAATTGAGACAAAGAAAAAGACCAATGTCCCGTTCCTCTATGGTATATCACCTCCTATATGAGAGTGGAGTCATTTCGATGCAAAAAAAAAAAAAAAAAAAAAAAAAAAAAAAAAAAAAAACAAGTCAAAGGGCAAAACAAAACAAAAAAAAAAAAAAAAAAAAGAATAAATAAAATCGTACTCCATTAAGACATTTCCCCTTTCAAACCCTGTTCAATTATTCACGAAGTCCCCTTTTGTGACGTCGCCGCTATTAGTATGGATGTTTGGTAGCGTCTAGCAAACAGGAACTCCCAGAGGAGTCTTAGCGGAAATGGAACGCTAAACATTATTTATTTTTTCCCCTTCGTGTTGTATTAAGGGGAAGAAGAATAAATGTGGAAGGGTTCAATTATGCTCTCAGAACTTCACCAGTAAAAAAAAAAAAAAAAAAATATTATAGATTTTTTAAAGTTTAGATTTTTTGTCTTGGCTTCAAGGCGGAAATTCTCGGCATGATTTGCATTTGATATTTTAATTTTTTATTTCTTTATTTATTTTATTTTGAGATTACTGCACAGTAAAAAAGGTAAAGATTTTTTTTTTAAGTAGAATATTTTTGCCTTCAAGGCGGAAATTGCCGATATGAGTGCCATTCGATTTTTTATATTTTTTATAATTTTGTATTTTTATTTATTTGTTTATTTGCTTAATTTTTTTCGAAATTACTCTTACGTAAAAGATTATTTTTTAATTGTAGATTTTTTGGCTTCAAGACGGAGATTCTCGGCATGATCTCCATTTTCCTTTTATTTTTGGATTTTTAATTTTTATTTATTTATTTTTTTTGTTTTATTTAGTTTTTTTTTAGTTTTTTTGGATTATTTACTCCCCGTAAAAATGATATTTTTACGTGTAGATTTTTGGCTTTAAGGAAGAAATTCTCGGCATGATCTCCATTTTTTTTTGTTTTTTTATTTTTGTCTTTGAATTTCTATTTATTTTATTTATTTGAGATTCATACTTCTTCGACTCGACCTCTGCTGTGATGTTCAAGTATTAATTCTTGATTGTTTTATTATTGTTCGAGAATTCATTACCTAAAAGACGGTGTGAAAGTCGTTACTACTCAATAATAATAATAATAACGTCAGTTTTTCAATAGGGGAATTCAACAGGTATAAAGTAGGGTAAATATCATGAGGGTTAATATCATGATGGGGGAGCTCAATATTACGCAGAACCTTTTTCGATCAAACCATCGAAAACAGGTCACGCGGGATGCAACCTGACCTGCCGGCCCGGGTCCCCTCCACCTGACATTCTCCCCTTTAATAAAACCACCAGGTAACAAACAAATGTGGAACGCAAAGGAGCGAAAGGTCATTACTCTACTTTCAACAGTTTTTTCCCTCATCCCCCCATCCCCAACCCCCTCTCCCTTTTCCCCTTTATTTTAGGGGGAAATTCTCTCCCCTTTTTCCCCTTTATTTGGGAGAAATTCTCCCTACATTTCCCTTTTATTTTGGGGGGGAATCTTCCTCCCTTTTCCCCTTTATTTTGGAGGGGAGGAAGTTCTCCTCCCCCTTTTCCCCCTTCAGTAGAGGGGAAATTCTCAATCTCCCCTTTCCCCTTAACTTTGGGGGAATTCTCCTCCCCCTTTTCCCTTTATTTGGGAGAAAATCTCCTCCCCCCTTTCCCCTTTCTTTTGGGGGGGAGAAATTTCTCCTCCCCTTTCCCCTTTATTTTGTGGGGGAAAGCTCCTACCACTCCCCCTTTTACGCTTTATTTAAAGGGGAAATTCTTCCCTCACATTTTCCCCTTTATTTTGGGGAGGATGAAGTTTTCCTCCCTCTTTTCAGTAGGGGAAAAACCCATTGTCCTTCAACACCTAGGTGTTAATCCACAGGTAGTCGATTTTTCTACCTGGAGATAAGCACCTAGGTATGAAATTTCACACCTTAAAATGAGGTATTAATTACTTTTCACACATTTAGGTGTGAAAATTGACCATAAAGGTGTGAATATAACCATAGGTGTGAAATTTCACAGGGTTCCCACGGTCATTTCGGCGCGCGCAAAACTCTAGGGGTGATGAAAAACCCCGATTCCAACCCTAAACCCCCAAAACTCCTCATACTCTATGGCAGGTAAAAACACTGATTTCAACCCTAACCCCAAAGGACCTCATACTCTACGGGAGGTAAAAACCCTGATTTCAACCACAAATGGAATAAAATGATGCAGTTCCAGTATGGCACCATCGTCAGTGCCACAAAAATGCAAGAAGTGGCGCAATTCCAATACGGCGTCATCGTTAATGACAGACAGACAGACAGACACACACACACACACACACACACACACACACAAATTCTGCGAATGAAGCCGAAATACAAAAAGTCCAAAATACACCATTAAAGAAATCCAAGAGGACTAGGAACCGAAAACTTTCTTGTAGAACTTACCAGAAAGACTTCGCCGGAACTGTACCATTATTATTCGACGTCTTCCTTTGCCCAATGCGCCTGCGCACAGAATTTATTGTTTCAAATGGAATTTATTTATTTTGGGGAGAAGAATGCCATTCACGATGCCTTAAGCAGAGATTATGAGTTAATCTACTAGGCTATAATAATAATAATAATAATAATAATAATAATAATAATAATAATAATAATAATAATAATAATAATAATAATAATAATAATAATAATAATAATAATAATAATAATAATAATAATAATAATAATAATAATAATAATAATAATGATAATGATTGCAGATCCACAATAACATCGCATGTGAAGTATAAAGGTCTTTAATAATAAGAGCTTGCGAACCTTGTGATTGGTTCATCTTCAGTCAGTGAACATTATGAATTTAAATATCCGTCGAAGTAAACTTCTGAACAGGACAATTCCACACTGACGAACGCAAATGAAGGAAGCGCTAAACAGCCCAACTAGGTAATTCCATTGTTGTTGTTCGAATTCCTGTTTGCTATTCTGCTGGAACGTCTTGTGGGCTGTGATGATGCTGCACGGTGTTGCCCTGGCGCGCGTTTGCAACAATGCTGGACGTCACGTCCCCCGTTGCTGTAGTCTGTCCTGAGGGAGGAGAGCAGAAGAGGGAGCAGCATCAGGCGGAGGAAAAAAGAGCTTTTCTTAAATTTAAAATTGTTAACAAAGTTTTTAAGAATGCAAAAATTGACTAATGGGTCTTCCCAACGAACGACTTGTTTACCGTAAAAGCTTCTCCTAAGTTTATGGCGGCACCTACTAGTCTTCTTGTTTGGACATTGTTATATTTAAAACTTATGTTAGATCCATCCCAATTCGGTCTATGGTTGTTCTTAAAAGCATGGGAGACTATTGCATTGTTCTGTGCATGAAGTGCATATGCGTGTTTGTGTTCCCCTAATCGGGTCGGTAGTCCTCAAAGAATGTCAGTCAGTGAACTTCATTTTCTACATAAAGATAAAAACACAGCAACGTGATTGGGGCCGTTATGGAGTGACCCAGTCAGACAAGAAGAAAGTCTTTAGAACAATGGTACTTCACAGATAAGTGAAAAGTAAATAAATTTTTTTTTTTGCATAAGAAAATAAGTCAGTTTTCGGGGATTTCCTTTCGCTGCTTCCGTAAAATGGCAGGGTAAAGCATCAGTTGATCTTCTTTATTTTAGTTCTAGACCTAAAATGATTTTATACTTAGACCTCCAAATCACCAAACGTATCGAACAAGGTTAACTAGTGATACATATCGATAGAATTGCATTACATATATATATAAAACATGATTTTATGTGTGTTTTTAAACAACACAGAAAGACGCAGATAACACACGTATGTACACTCATACACACACACACATACACACACACATATATACATATATATATATATATATATTATATATCATATATATATATGTATATATATATATTATTTCAATATGATTTTTTTGGTGTGTGTGTGTGTGTGTGTGTGTGTGTATACGAAAGAACGCGCGACCGAGAGAGACTGACGTCCCTGTAGGTGTAATAAAACACAATTAATTTGAAAAATTTTATTCATTACTTTTTGACACTGATGGGATAACTAGACATCTAATTGAAATAATATTTTGGAAACCACAGACTCGGTCATGCTTAGTAAATTCGAGATATATAAAATTAAAGACATGATTATTTCCAATGTTTTAGGAATCTATATTACGAATGCTTTAAATACAATTACCAATTATTTTTATTCTTTCAATAGCTGAGTTTTAGTGAATTGTTAAAGTTGAGTGACAGTCTCTGAGAGAGAGAAATCTCCTTCACCATCAAAGGCCAAAATTGAAGGAAAATTCCTTCCAATTTGGTGAACTAATATAATGAATCACCTTTCAACAGAAAAATGGTTCAGCGCTTACAGGAGTCAAGGTTTACAGAGGAATGAAAACTATTACATATATAAAACATAATTATGGTGATTTAATAATGCAAAGAAAGAGATGATGTGAAGACCTGTGACGTCCTCAAGTCCTGTCGGTGGAGACTCCAAGGATCCTTCTCAGGATTCAGAGTTCCTCCAGGAAGGACTTCAGCCTTTGAGGCTCCAAACTCGCTCAGGTGACTTCGCTTACCCACATTTTATTTCAGTTTACACCTCTTTAGGTGTGTGTATTTATGTGTATAGTATACATATAAGTGAATAGAGTTGTAAAATGAAAACAAATGCTGGACAACGAGTCACCTTAGCGAGTTCAGGGACTGGAAGGCTGGAGTCCTTCCTGGAGACTGAATCCATGAAAGGATCCTCGGATTCTCCACTGACAGGACTTGATGACGTCACAGATCTTTGCATCCTCTGTGCTCTTGCTTATTAAATCACCATAATTATGTTTTATATAGTAAAATAGTTTACGATTCCTCTGTAAACCTTGACTCCTATAAGCGCTGAACCATTTTTTTGTTGAAAGGTGATTCATATTATTTACCAAATGGAAGGAATTTTCCTTCAATCTTTGGCGTTTGATGATGAAGGAGATTTCTCTCTCTCAGAGACTGTCACTCAACTTTAAAAATTCACTAAAAAATCACCTATTGGCATAATTTCAAAAACTAGTTATTGTATTTAAAAGCATTCATAATATAGATTTCTAAAACACTGAAGATAACCATGTCTTTAATTTTATATCTCTCGAATTTACCATAAGATGACCGAGTCTGTGGTTTCCAAAATATTATTTCCATTAGATCTCTGGTTACCCAATAGTGGTAAAAAGTAATGAATAAAATTTTTTAAATGAATTGTGTTTTATTACACCTACAGGGGCGTCAGTCTCTCTCTCTCTCTCTCTCTCTCTCTCTCTGTCACGCGCACTCTCGTACACACACACGTACACACACACAACACCAAAAAAAAACATATTAAAAATTAAAATATATATATATATATATATATATATATATATATATATATATATATATTATATATATATATATATATATATATATTTTGAGTGAACATGCGTGTGTTTCTGCGTCTTTCGTGTTTGTTTAAAAACACACATAAAAATCATGTTATATATATATATATACATATATAATATATATATATATATATGTGAATGCAATTCCTAATACTAAAGGGTATAACCATTAAAAAACGGGCTGGGTGACACTCTGTCCTTTGGGGAAAATTATCTATGCACTAAGTAAGTTTGAGGTATTTACTCAACAAAAAATCTGTACAAGTTTATACTTCTGCGTGACATTTTTATTAATCTCTCTTTCGAACAGGTAATTAGTTTTATTAATTGTTATTTGGAGAAATACATGACCATAATTGAGAAGAAAATTACTATATTAAGAAAAAAAGTATTGTGAAAATCAATTAAAGATGTATAAATAGTTATCACCGCACAAACTGTGATAGATCGTTACTGCATTTAGCTAGCTAAAATTTAAAATGTTTCTAAGAAGAGCATTTTCTTCTTTTTTTCTCATTCTTTTTCACTTCTATCTTTCATCAGTTTAACGAATCGGCTTAAAACACTCGACTGGATTCAAGCTGTGATACAATTCAATCACCTCTCTTTCTTTTACTTGCTTTGATCATCATCATTTTATTTGTTGATGTTTCCCTAATATTAGTTGAAGTGCCTTTACAAAAGGGATGATCTTTACAAATACAATCATTCATCCTGGAAGGATTATATATTTCCTCTGAAATTTGTTGCTCATGAAAAAATCGAATGGCGATAATTCACTAGCTGATGTACTAAAGTTATAAAAGAGAGAGGTGTAGAAATGTAGCCTATATCAGTAATATATTTAACAGTATGCTAATATTTAAACTAAAGAACAAACAGCTGATAATTCATAAAAGCCTGATAAACCAACCTTTATCTAAGTTCTTTAAAAGTAATCCTTATACTACGTGTCTTCATCAATTTCACCTGATCTTAAAATCTGAAAAAAAAAAAAATTATAATCTGTATTTTTATGAATTACTGAATTCATAATTATAATTGCTAACGCATATCAAACACATTGCGAATGTTTATGAACTATCTAGAAAACACATTTCATAAGAAAAAAAAACATGATATTAGAGCCAATCTAAAAACTGCGCTAAAAACGATTATTTTATTACTTATCGTTTAAAAATAATTCCCCAATAGTGATAAGGCGTCATCCAGCGCTTCCTGACTCTCCAGACCCAAATGGTATCGAAACAATGGAAAAAACATTAGATTCTCACCATTACCCTTTCAAGTGAAAATTTGCCCTTTTTTTTCAGTAGACTAATACGTTTGGTGATTTCGAGGTCTAAGTATAAATCATTTTAGGTCTAGAACTAAAATAAAGAAGATCAACTGATGCTTTACCTGCCATCTGTTACGGAAGCAGCGAAAGGAAATCCCCGAAAACTGACTTATTTTTTAATGCAAAAACACATGTATTTTCTTTTCACTTATCTGTGAAGTACCATTGTTCTAAAGACTTTCTTCTTGTCTGACTGGGTCACTCCATAACGGCCCCAGTCAGGTTGTTTTTTGTTTTTTATGAAGGAAGTGCTCAACAGCCAACCTGGTGGTAATTCTGTTGTTGTTGTTCGAATTCTTGTTTGCTATTCTGCTGGAACGTTTTTGTGGCTGTGTATGATGCTGCACGGTGTTCCCCTGGTGGCGCGGCTGCAACAATGCTGGACGTCACGTCCCCCGTGCTGTAATCTGTCTGAGGGAGGAGAGCAGAAGAGGGGGCAGCATCAGGCGGAGGAAAAACAGAGCTTGTCTTAAAATTAAAATTTTTAACA
>NC_087209.1:18393856-18428856 GCF_015104395.2 Macrobrachium nipponense | reverse complement strand
AGAAGTGAGAGATAGAGAGAGATGACCACTTTGTACAAGGGGATATGATGCGCAGTTGTGAAGTTCCTTTCTTCAAATAGTTTGCGGGTTAGAATAATGTCGATTTTTTCTTTGCTCGAAGCTCTTACTTGATTCAGATGTTCAAGGATGGATGTGACTGACCATTGTCTTGTCCATATTACTTTTATTTTCAGCATTTAGACAAAATGAGTATAGACAACCCTCAGTGCAGTTGCCGTACTGGGCATAAAATTCAGTATATAAATTCTGACTCATCCTCTTTAGGCCTGAAGAGCAAGGAATTCGAACATCAACAATGAACTTTAATAAATGTTGGTTTTTAAATGCACCAGCAGAGTTAAACGACTTTTGTAAATATCTGTAAAGTAGCGTTTTAATATTTTAAAATTCTTTGAATTTAATGATTTATACAAAAAATATAAGATTCATATAGTAATTTATGTATTTATATTTTAGATTGTAATTTATAGATATTTTTATTTAATAGAGATTTAGATAAATATAAGATTTTTTAAATACATGAAATGTATTTACTTAGTTTCCAATCTAATATAGATATCTATGTATATGTATATATATGTGTATATACACTATATATATGAATATGAATTGTTTAAATACATATGAATTAATTTAAATGGTTCTTAGATTGACATATGTTGCTAGTTTTGAATAAAATTCTTGGAGATTTTAAATAGCTTTTCTAATCCTTCGGGCCAGCCCTAGGAGAGTTAATATTAACTCAGTGGTCTGGGTAAATTAAAGTAAAAAAAAAAAAACGTTGCAGATTTATTGGTCGTATACGGTGGCTGTGAAGTGTCAAAGTTTAATCATTTATGTGGAAATGTACTTTTTCAACTCCAATATTTTTCCGGCATAATTTATTTAGGTTTATTGAACCCCATAATAGTTAAATTCACTTCAGATTCTGGTGACCCTGAATGTGAGGTTTGTTTATGTGGTTAAAGATGGCACGCACATATTAAAGCAAGTCGTGATCCGACCGTCAGCTTACTCGGGATACGTGCAAGATTTTCCCCTCATACATAACTTGTCTATATTATATCACTAACTTATAACGTAAATTAAAACGTGTCAAAGTCTACGGTCGAAAGGAGCCATATTTTATTAGAAATAATTTTTTTTACATTTTTACATACGCAATATTCATTTTTTACATTTCCATTCTAATAAAGGAGTCTTAAATATCCTTTCCTAAAATTCCTGTATCTTTAACTCTATGCGAAACACCTTTTTCAGACCTTTTTAGGCTTTTCCATAGACCTTCCCTCCCCATCACCACCAACAACGGGAACAACATAGTAGTTTGTAGGCTTACTCCCCAAGTAAGCAAAAACTAAAACGTTAGCTTCATGTTGCTTTTAGAACAGTGATTCATATTATGAAAATGAAATTCCTTAAAACTGAAACTTGATTTTCAAGTAGAAAAGCGAACCAGACTAGGGAGTATAACGGAGAAAAAGAAGAAGAAAAAATAAGGCATATAATATAAAACACTTAACCTATGATGTGTAGCGCACTTTAAAAATGTGATTCCTATCATTTGCACCATGAAAATATATGCTGCCATAACGTGGAGGCTAGGGCATGGCAACCATCCTAAAACTTCATTTTTGGCCTCGTTGATATGACTTCATTTGCTGCCATAACACGCGAAACTAAATTCTACATTTTTTCCTGCAATGAAATCTGCTCGACTTTAAAACAGAGCTACTCGTTTTAAGCTTTGGCTTTAATGTAAGAGGAATGCTTTGCTGTTCCAGCATTTCCATAATCCGGAGAGCCGAGGGTGCAAAAATACGGTAAATGGGACGGTATCCGTCGCTTCCTCGTTGGTATTCAGAAGGTCGTCCATGACTTTGACCCGACTTTGACCTGACTTTGACCCGACTGTGACCCGACTTTGACCTGACTTTGACCCGACTTTGACCCGACGTTGACCTGACTTTGACCGACTTTGACCTGACTTTGACCTTGGCAACTCTATGAGTCCTTCGTATTTTTGGTGAAGCGAGGAAGTGGTTATTTGTAGTTCGTAGGGATATATTTCCAGTTCACATCGATGTAATCAATTGTTTAGTGTCAAGAAATGGGACTGTTTTCAGTGCTTATTGTTCACTGTCAGTAAATGCGTCTGTTTTCTATTGCTGTTTAAGTGGTTATTCTTTCATTGTAGATGACTGACTTTAATTCACATTGATATTTATTTTGGACGGATGTTACTAATGACAATTAACATTCTGTTAGTATATTTTTACTTTGAAAGTCATATTGAAGTGTATTTTAGGCGAACGAAACTATTTTTCACGTCACAATCCTGTAATTAGTGGATTATTTTAGGTAAATATACGTAATTATTTTCAGTCCATGCTGATGTAAGTGGTTCAGTATAGCCCAAAGGTGACTGACTTTCATTTCTTAATGAGATAACTTATTCCTCTCAAAATTGGCAGGTTTGTTCATGGAAGGAATCACTTACTCGTATATGTGTCATACTTAGGGTTGTCACGTTTCAGAAACATGCCACAGTAACGCAAGTACTTTCATCCAATCAGCAAGTCATCCCTGTCTTCACATTCACACTAAAAGTACCAGTTTCATGGTGTTCTTAAAGTGATTAATTTTTATTTTATGAATCAATCTAATCATTTGTATTTTTACTGTTGCATTTAAATGTTTAAGTTTCCACTGTGTAAGATCAAAGGAGAGATATATTCTAACTATTTTTTAGATCGGTTAAGACGTTGATTTTACATATTTTACGTATACGAATTATTGGAAAAGGGTAAGGGGAAACTTTTTAATTTTGTAAATGGAGAAAATCTTTTTAATTTTGTAAATGGAAAAAGGAGGGAATGCAGCGAATGGATGGGAACATTAAAGTTACAGAAAGCGAATTTCTCCTGATAAAAAAAAAAAAATGCTTTCCTAATTAAGGAGTTTTATAGCTACTGAAGATCTAATTTCAGCTCCCGGCAGGAAAGACGTAATAAAGTATAAGGAAAATAAACTGAGTTCTTTTGAAGCTCGTTATCATTAGCTGTTTACGCAGAGAGAGAGAGAGAGAGAGAAGAGAGAGAGAGAGAGAGAGAATTTTGATTATTTTTATTTTCAATTTACTATCTTATTTTGAATATTTTTTTATTTATTTATTTAATTATTATCTATAATTTATTATGTTATTTTTATTTTATTATTTTTATTTTATATTTCTTTTTATTTTATTTTATTGTTCTTTTACATTTATTTTATTCTAATATTTTTATGGATAACTTGAAAAGATGAGAGAGAGAGAGAGAGAGAGAGAGAGAGAGAGAGAGAGCTACGCAAGATATTTAAGCAGTTGCTCTTGTTTTCATGGACAACTTGAAACTGAGAGAGAGAGACAAAGAGAGAGAGAGAGACAGAGAGAGAGAGAGGACAGAGAATCACCTACAAGATAATTAAACAGTTGCTCTTGTTTTCATGGATAAAGGTTTCTGTAAGGTTCCTTCTGCCGAAGCTGCAACCACTTTATGGCTTTTCATCTGACCTCCATTTCCCCTCTCCTGAGGGATACTTTTGAAAGACGTGTCCATCAGGAGAGGTGGAACATACATCCCGCCTATGTGAATTCTCTCGAGAGACTGAGAGTTTCTAGTCCTGTGACTGGGTTTATCAAACAGCCAATCAGGAGCGTCGTAAGGGAACTGGTACTAGGAACATGAGGCTGCACGGTTGATGTGAATCTATACGTATTAAAGATCCCACGTTTCACTTTCTTAAGTGCTGAATGGCCGAAAAGGTTCCAGTGTTGGCGTTAGCGTGATTTTCACATACTAGTCTCCAGAGCTCTTGTCTAGAGAGGGTCGTTCATCCAGAGCCTTCTGCGTGGGACGTAGTTTGGAATAATGACATTTACAACCATTCGACTCCACTGAGTCAACCAAGTTGCACGCAGACCGCGGAGCAGTAATGCTCGATGAGGGTCACTCATTCATTCAACAGCCAACTCTTTATTGAATCAGATCGCTGGACTAAATCGTTTTATGGTCCTTGTGGCTGTTTAGACGTGATGATGATAATGCGTCTTTTTTTCCGCTCCACCTGTTGAATGTTTGGGGCTGCGAGCAGGTTAATGTATAGATATTGGGAGTTATACCTCGCCGGTAGGAGAAAAAAGGATCTCCTTGGGGAAATAATGCTAGCAATTGACGTATTCAGAGTATGATATTACTTGAAACTCGAGTTTTAATTATATTGAAGCCTCTTCTCTATTTGAAGCTTGGCTCTTCGTATATTTTTAGTATTTACCTCTTTATTTAAGATCAGTCGACTTCGGTAGCGGCGTTTTTCAAGAACTGCTCATCTTTAGCAGATTCCTGTGATGAAGGTCTTACTTAGCCTGTCGATAGAATCTGATTAAGGCCATATTCTGTTAAATATCATTCCCTTTGATATCATTATCTGTTAAATGTTTTTCCCCCTTTGTTGAAGGGTTTTCTATTTTGATATCCTCTGGTGAAGGATTTGATATCCTCTAGTGAAGGTTTTTCCTTTTGATATCCTCTAATGAAGGTTTTTCCATTTGATATCCTCTAGTAAAGGGTTTTCCCTTTGATATCTAGTGATGTGTTTAACCATTTGATATCCTCTAGTGTAGGTTTTTTCCTTTGGTATCCTCTAGTGAAAGTTTTAACCATTTGATAACCTCTAGCGAAGTTTTTCCCGTTCTTGGGTGCAAGTCACGATATAACCAATAATGAATAATTAATCAAGATAAAGATTCCATCTTTTAGTACACGCACTCACACAAGCCCGCATATATATTAATATAAAGGCTATGAAATATATCATGCGAACATTAATGATAATATTAAAGTATATTTTGTTATGACATGCTGTGACGACAGCCCTTTATGTAGTAAAAACACTTAAAACTAGGCAATATATTCATAGACAAACTTTAAAAAATAAAACGGAGTTCACTGTACGTATTATATATATATATATATATATATATATATATATATATATATATATATATATATCATTATATATATATATATATATATATATATATATATATAATATATAATATATATATATACAAATGTATAATGAACTCCTTTTATTTTTAAATGTTGTCTATGAATATATTTGCTAAGTTTTAAGTGTTTTTACTACATTACGGCTTTCGTCACAGCATGTCATAACAAAATATATTTTAATATTATACATTAATGTTCGCATGATATATTTCATTGCCTTATTAATAAATATAAATATATATATATATATATATATATATATATATATATATATATATATATTTATATATATATCACACATATATAAATATATATATATATATATATATATATATATATATATATATATATATACACTGTATAATGAACTCCTTTTATTTTTAAATTTTGTCTATGAATATATTGCTAGTTTTAAGTGTTTTTACTACATTACGGCTTTCGTCACAGCAGTTATAACAAAATATAGTTTTAATATTATACAGTAATGTTCGCATGATATATTTCATAGCCTTATTAATAAATATAAAATATATAATATATATATATATATAATATATATATATATATATAATATATATATATATATATATAAATATCTATACATATAAACTTTCAATTTATCCCTATTTGGAAAAATGCTGTTGACTCTAGAAAGCTTATAAGGTCTACTCTACTGCCACAGAGGTAGTTAAGTTGACCAGAGCCCGAGGAGCATGTTATAAGCGTGCTGTCATTGACGGCACCGCTAACCTTATCACACCGTACTTTGAGCTAAACAATAAAAAAAAAATCAGTGCAAATCACACAGTTTATTAATTATCTCCCCCGTATAAAAGGGATCAGGGTGAGAATTATACCACTGCATAAAAGGGATTATATCGATATTATCATAGGGAAAATAATACTTGCTGTGAATTCGCAAACTTGTCGACGTGTATGACATACTTACTTCACACAAACTATATGTAAGTGTATGTGTATTGTGATGGCTGGTTTGACCACCACACAAAACACTAAACTTTTATCAAATAGTATTCACCAAAATACCATACTAAGTCCACAAAAGGTGGAATAGTATCCAACTTCAATAAGAGTGCAAAGTCAATTCAAGGGGACAAAGAAAATACCACCAAAAAATACTTAATTTTAATACATAATTTCCAGACAGAATTAGCACCTGAACCTCAACAATACAGTAATTAATGAGAAACACCCACTCTTAAACTTCCTGCAAAAGAAAACAATTACACGAGTTAAAGACAGGTCATCAACACACACTACTAAAAGTGGAGAGGGTCCAGAAAGGAGGCAGCAAAGCGGAAGTAATAATACCCTAACAAATACAAACTAATATCCCTAACAACTTCATAGGTCTCCCCTTGAAAGACAATAACACACTCCAAGTCTGAAGATTTAATCTAGGTGGTAGGGAAAATTGATCCCAAACTATGGTGTTGGAATAGGCTTACCAATCTCCAATAACGACGTCAGCAGAGGATCAAAGCCGTGATCTAAATAAATATCGGAATAAGTCTTACTACCTTGGGACAGAGAGGTCCCCTTGGCTTTACTAAAACCAAGGGCAGTGCACACAAATTGAAGAATAAAATATCCTTGCTGCAGAGAAAGGATATCCAATATGCTATACAAGATTCAAGACGTAGCTCTGCAATCGGGCGAGGAATCAATATAGTTTTAACAGCAATAGTCGTGCCCTTCAAGGTTGGAGGCTCAGAAACACGCTGAGGCAAACTCCTCCAAGAGTAAACCTCCATCCCCCCTCGGATAACGAAGGAGCGCCGCCACGTAACTAACACAACTTGAAAATATAAAAAAACAGTATTTAGCCAGTAACAAACACCAAGGATAACACCGGTGAGGAGACAAAAAGCTAATAAAGAAGAATACAAAACTTCAATACTTAACATTAAAAATCTAAAAACTTAAATAATCTAGAAGTTAATGACAACTAAGTTTACAATATATGTATATATATATATATATATCCTATATATATATATATATATATATGTATATATATATATATATAATATATGCACACGTACATACCTACTTACACAAAATATATGTATGTAGTATATATACCTGTATATATATATATATATATATATATATATATATATATATATATATATTTAGATATATAGATATCACACTACCTACCTACTTACACACAAATATATGTATGTATCTAAACCTGTATATATAATATATATATATATATATATATATATATATATATATCCTATATACATATATATATATATATATATATATATATATATATATATATATATATATAATATATATATCGATATATATATATATATATATATATACGTTATATTATAACAATTGGAATTATATGCTATTATCGATATAATTATGATAGTCTAATAGTATTAGCATAGAAGTTCGCTTTAGAATTACCGGGTCAGTGATTATAATAAATAAAGGTTAGCTTAATGATCCGAATCCTTTTTTTCCGGCACTCGCTAATGAAAATCACCAAAATATCGAACAAGGTTAACTAGCGTTACAATATCGATAGAATTGCATTTACATATATATATATATATATATATATATATATATATAATATATATAACATGAATTTTATGTGTTGTTTTTAAACAACACAGAAAAACGCAGAGAAACACACGCAGTACACACACACACACACACATATATATATATATATATATATATATATATATATATATATATATATATTATATATATATGATATAATTTTTAGGGGTGTGTGTGTGTGTTTACGAGAGAGCGCGCGACAAAGAGAGAGAGACTGACGCCCCTGTAGGTGTAATAAAACACACTTAATTTGAAAAATTTTATTCATTACTTTTTACCACTGGTGGGGTAACCAGAGATCTAATGGAAATATATTTTGGAAACCACAGACTGGGTCATCTTATGTAAATTCGAGAGATATAAATCAAAGACATGGTTATCTTCATTGTTTTTAGAAATCTATATTAAGAATGCTTTAAATACAATAACCAGTTTTTAAAATTATGCCTATAGGTGGTTTTTAGAGAATTTTTGAAGTTGAGTGACAGTGTGAGAGAGAGAAATCTCCCTCACCATCAAAGGTCAAAAATTGAAGGAAAATTCCTTCCATTTGGTGAATAATATGAATCACCTTTCAACAGAAAAATGGTTCAGCGCTTATAGGAGTCAAGGTTTACAGAGGAATCGTAAACTATTAGCTATATAAAACATAATTATGGTGATTTATAAGCAAGGGCACAGAGGATCTAAAGCTCTGTGACGTCATAAAGTCCTGTCGGTGGAGAAACCGAGGATCCTTCCATGGATTCAGTCTCCAGGAAGGACTCCAGCACTCCAGTCCTTGAACTCGCTAAGGTGACTCGTTATCCAGTATTTGTTTTCATTTTACAACTCTGTTCACTTATATGTATACTATACACATAAATACACACACCTAAAGAGGTGTAAAGCGAAATAAAATGTAGGTAAACTAAGTCACCTGAGCGAGTTTGGAGCCTCAAAGGCTGAAGTCCTTCCTGGAGACTCTGAATCCTGAGAAGGATCCTTGGAGTCTCCACCGACTGGACTTGATGACGTCACAGGTCTTCACATCATCTCTGTATTTGCTTATTAAATCACCATAATTATGTTTTATATAGCTAATAGTTTACGATTCCTCTGTAAACCTTGACTCCCATAAGCGCTGAACCATTTTTCTGTTGAAAGGTGATTCATATTATTCACCAAATGGAAGGAATTTTCCTTCAATTTTTGACTTTTGATGGTGAAGGAGATTTCACTCTCTCAGAGACTGTCACTCAACTTTAAAAATTCACTAAAACTCAGCTATTGATAGAATTAAAAAAATTGGTAATTGTATTTAAAGCACTCGTAATATAGATTCCTAAAACATTGAAGATAACTATGTGTTTTATTTTATATCTCTCGAATTTACATAAGATGACCGAGACTGTGGTTTCAAAAATATTATTTCAATTAGATGTCTAGTTTATTCCCACCAGGTGTCAAAAAATAATGAATAAATTTTTCAAATGAATTGTGTTTTATTACACCTACAGGGGCGTCAGTTTCTTTTTCTCGGTCGCACGTTTCTCTGTACACACACACACACACACCCACCCACCCAAAAAAATCATATCGAAATATATATGTATATATATATATATATATATATATATATATATATATATATATATATATAATATATATATGTGTGTGTGTGTGTGTGTGTGTTTGTATACGTGTACATGCATGTGTTTATCTGCGTCTTTCTGTGTTGTTTAAAAACACACATAAAATCATGTTTTATATATATATATATATATATATATATATATAATATATATATATATATATATATATATGAATGCAATTCTATCGATATGTATCACTAGTTAACTTTGTTCGATACGTTTGGTGATTTCGAGGTCTAAGATCAGTCATTTTAGGTCTAGAGCTAAAATAAAGAAGATCAACTGATGCTTTGCCTGCCATCTGTTACGGAAGCAGCGAAAGGAAATCCCCGAAAACTGACTTATGTTTTAATACAAAAACAAATGTATTTTCTTTTCACTTATCTGTGGAGTACCATTGTTCTAAAGACTTTCTTCTTGTCTGACTGGGTCACTCCATAACGGCCCCAGTCACGTTGTTGTTTTAATTTTTATGTGGAAAATGAAGTTCACTGACTGACATTCTTTGAGGACTACCGACCCGATTAGGGGAACACAAACGCGCATATGCACTTCATGCACAGAATAATGCAATAGTCTCCCATGCTTTTAAGAACAACCATAGACCAAATTGGGATGGATCTAACATAATTTTTAAAAATAACAATGTCCAAACAAGAAGACTAGTGGAGGCGCCGCCATAAACTTAGGAGAAGCTTTTTACGGTAACAAGTCGTTCGTTGGGGAAGACCCATTAGTCAATTTTTGTATTCTTAAAAACTTTGTTAAAAATTTTAATTTTAAGACAAGCTCTGTTTTTCCTCCGCCTGATGGTGCCCCCTCTTCTGCTCTCCTCCCTCAGACAGATTACAGCACGGGGGACGTGATGTCCAGCAATGTTGCAGCCTCGCCGCCAGGGCAACACTGTGCAGCATCATCACAGCCCACAAGACCTTCCAGCAGAATAGCAAACAGGAATTCGAACAACAACAACGGAATCTCCTAGTTAGGCTTTTGAGCGCTTCCTTCATTTGCATTAGTCATTGTGGAATTGTCCTGTTCAGAAGTTTATTTCGACGGATTTTTAAATTGAAAATGTTCACATGACTGAAGATGATCCTAGTACAAGGCTCGAAAGCTCTCATTATTAAAGACTTTATACTTCACATGCGATATTATTGTGGACCAGCAATTATTATTATTATTATTATTATTATTATTATTATTATAGCCTAGTTAAATTATCTCATAATTGTTACGGCCTCGAAATGAGGTCCGCTTCAGATTCGATACGAAATAAATAAAAAAAAAATTTCAACACCACCAGTTGAAACTGGGGATACGAATATAGAAAGAAACACTATCACAACAAAGGTTTATTTACAAGCTTACTAACATAAGTAAATGCAGAATGGTATCTCCTATTTACATAAAAAGATAGAATCTTACACTGCATGTACTGGGGGAACAGTGAGGCAATTCAAATACTTGCTAATCAACTAGCAATTCGAGGCGATGGCTTCTCAAAAGGAAAATGGTGATTGCAGACGTCCTCTTGACTCCGTATTGCAGAAACTAGTCTACTTGTAAGGCAGGAACTCCCCAAAACCCCTAGCAGAACCTTTTCTTCTCTGAAGTCTGCTCAACGTTGAGATAGCACGGTCGTCCACTCCTGAAGACGACTAGACCAAAATCCAACCAACTCTCGATCAACCTTTTTTTTTCTGATCCTTCGTCGGTCCCTTTCTCTCTTATCTCTCACAGATGATCTCTGCTGCTGCTGATCTCTCACTGATAATCTGATCTGTGGCTCTTACATGAGGATATCTCTCTGTTACTAACTGGTGTCTCTCTTTTACGATCTCTCTCGCTGCTGCTACAACCGTCGTATTTATACAGCACTCAGGGGGCGGAGCCTACGGTGAGCGTCACGGGCTCGCGAGGTTTCCGGAAGCTCTTAGATGAATGTAGATGAGCTATTGCATCAGAATTGGCTTGGCGTGTTGCGCTCTCCAACACGCCCGACGATTCCAGAACAGGCGCCTCCAACACGGGCGCGAAAGCCTCCTTACTGCCGAACTTCTCGAAAATGCGTTCTCCTTTCCTTTAACTTCCTTGCTAAGAAGCAATTACCATCACAATAATCTCTGCTTAAGGCATCGTGAATGGCATTCTTCCCCCCAAAATAAATAAATTCCATTTGAAACAATAGCTTCTGTGCGCAGGCGCATTGGGCGAAGGAAGACGTCGAATAATAATGGTACAGTTCCGGCGAAGGATTTCTGGTAAGTTCTACAAGGAAGTTTTCGGTTCCAAGTTCTCTTGGATTTTTTTTACGGTGTTTTTTGGAATTTTTGTATTTCGGCTTCATTCGCAGGATTTGTGTGTGTGTGTGTGTGTCTGTCTGTATGTTATTAACGATGACGCCGTATTAGAATTGCGCCACTTCTTGCATTTTTGTGGCACTGACGATAGTGCCATCTGGAACTGCGTCATTTTATTGGATTTATGGTTGAAATCATGGTTTTTACCTCCTGTAGAGTATGAGGTCTTTTGGGGTTAGGGTAGAAATCAGGGTTTTTACCTCCCGTAGAGTATGAGGTCCTTTGGGGTTAGGGTTGAAATCAGTGTTTTTACCTGCCATAGAGTATGAGGAGTTTTGGGGGGCTAGGGTTGAAATCAGGGTTTTCATCCCCGTAGTTTTGCGCGGCGCCGAAATGACCTTTATGGTCAATTTTCGTAATTAATACCTCATTAAAAGGTGTGAAATTTCATACCTAGGTGCTTATCTTCAGGTAGAAAGGTGCTTATCTCCAGGTAGAAAGGTGCTCATATCCAGGTAGAAAGGTGCTCATCTTCAGGTAGAAAGGTGCTTATCTTCAGGTAGAAAGGTGCTTATCTCCAGGTAGAAAGGTGCTTATCTTCAGGTAGAAAGGTGCTTATCTCCAGGTAGAAAAATCGACTACCTGGTGATTACCACCTAGGTGTTGAGGGACAATGGGGGGTTTTCCCCTACTCTTTTCCGATTTATTTTGTAGGGGAAATTCTCCCTCCTTTTTCCCCTTTATTTAGGGGGAAATTTCTCCCTTCCTTTCCCCCCTTTATTTTTGGGGGAATTCTCCTCCCCATTTTCCTCTTTATTTATGGGGAAATTCTCTCCTCTCCCTTTTCCCCATTATTCTGGGGGGAAAAAAATTCTCCTACCCCTTTTCTTTTCACCTTTATTGGGGTGGGGGGGGGTGGCGTTAATTCTCCTCCCCCTTTTCCCCTTTATTTGGGAGAAATTCTCCCTACATTTTCCCTTTTATTTTGAGTAGAAATTCTCCTCCCCCTTGTTCCCTTTATTTTGGGGGGAGTAAGTTCTCCTCCCTCCTTTCCCTTTTATTTAAGGGGAAATGCTCCCTCTCTTTTCCTCTTTATTTTCGGGGGAATTCTCCCTCCCCTTTCCTCTTTATTTGAGGGGAAATTCTCCTCCCATTTTCCCCTTTATTTTGTGGGGGAAATTCTCCTCCCCTTGCCCCCTAATGTAGGGGGGAAATTCTCCTTCCCCTTCTCCCCTTTATTTTGGGGGAAATTATCTTTCCCTTTTCCCTTTTACTTGGAGGGAAGCCTCCCCTATTTGTCCTTTATTTTGGGCGAGTTTTTCCTCCCCCTTTTCCCCCTTTTCCCTTTATTTGGATAAAATTATCCCCTTTTCCCTTTATTGGGGGAATACCCCTTTCCCCTTTATTTGGAGGAAGTTCTCCCCATTTTTGCCATTTATTGGGGGTAGATTCTTCCCTTTTCCACCTTTATTTTGGGGAAAAATGTACCCCTTTCCCCCTTATTTGTGGGAAATTCTCCCCGGTTTCATCTTTATTTGAGCAAAATTCTTCCCTTTTTCCCTTTATTTCGGAGAAATGATCTCACTTTTATTTGGAGGAGTTTAACCCCCCTTTTCCCCTTTATTTTGGGGGAAATTCATCGGAATTCTGTCCGTTCTGATAAAGCTGACAAGAAGAAGAATAGACTTTGTTTATTTGGAAAGTTGTGTGGTATAATCACTCTCGGAAATTGTTTACACAAACCAAAATAGGCTGTTGGATATTAAGCGTATTGCGATGTGAGTGGTTGGCTGTCGAAAAGGTAAGTTTTTATGAGTAAGTCTCTCTCTCTCTCTCTGTCTGTCTGTCTGTCTGTCTCTCTCTCTCTCTCTCTCTCTCTCCTCTCTCTCTCTCTCTTGTAGTAGCCATCTTGCTTGGTGAGACGTTCCAGCACGAAGTCAGATTAATCAACAAATATCACAAGTTTAACATACGTCTAGAATTTGAGAAATATCTAGAATTGTTCGTGAACTATTGGTGATAAGATTAGTGTGAAATAGTAAGATAAAAGGTCTTCAAAGTTAGTTTTATCAAGTGAAATACTGTAAATCAGAACAAGATGGCAGTAAGTTCTAACTCCGGAAAGAAATGGCGAAATTTAGCTTGCTTGGCAGATTCGCAATATGATGAGGTAGCAGGAAGGGAACTGGCATTTCTCATCTATGAGATCAGCAACAGTCCCAACCAAAAAGATACAAAATTATTCATAGATATATTAGAAGGATATAATCCTTCAAAACTGGAACAAATCAACTGAAAACATCTTGAAAATACTTGAAGAAGTTCCAAATAAAATAAAACCAAGTGGTCAAGAGACTCATAAAGAAAATATACATAAAACAAACATATTCCAAAAAAGAAAATGAATAAGGTGAACCTTTTGTGAATATCCTAATTGATGCATTAGGAAAAAGAATGCCAAAAGCATGCAAACTGTGTAAGGTGTGGTATAGCATAGTTAATCCACAAAACCTAATCAGAAAATGTGCTGCATACAACATTCCAACCCATCCACAGTGTGCTGAGGTAATGCAAGATATTAGAAAAGATACAAGAATTTTTTGCTCAACATGTCTATCATGGATAGACAATGTTATTAAATCAAGATTGAATGTACAAATAGTTGAGGATGAGAGAAGTAAGGAGGAAAGAAGAAGAAGAAAAGAAGAAGAGGGCAAACGGAAGAGAAATTAAACAAAACTGAAAAAGGGACAGAAAAAATAGGAAAAAACAAAGAACAAGATAAAAGTATGGATGCAGAGATACTCATTGATACTACATATGAGGCAATAAAGCAGGATACTTACGAAGAAATAAATTACGATATGACAACACAAAAGAAAATCCCGAAGAGGCTCTACCCAGATCTACACAATGACGGGAAAGAGGAAAAAAATAGACAAAAAAGACAAAGTCTGCAACTTTTGAAAAGAGGGAATTGCAGATTTGGAGAAAGATGTTACTCACATCCTAGGTATGTCACAACTATGAAATATGTGGTAAATGTGCTTACCTAGATGGCTATGAGGATGATTGCAGAGATCTGCATCCAAAAATATGCAAAAACCTAAAAGAAGGAAAAGGATGTAAGTTGGACAAAAAGTGTAAATATATGCACCCTGTAGCCATGAATCATAATCAAATAAATAATCAATCGAGTAATAAAATCCAAAATAAGAAAGAAACCAAACAATAAGAGAGGAATAAAGAATATCAGGTAAAAGAAAAAATGCAAGCCATCAACGAGATATGCAGAGATGTCATGGAAAATTTCAAAGCATCAGCTCCAAAATTCTACTCAAGGGATAATAACTGTATTTATTATGCAAGAGGTATTGCAGAAACGGAGAAAATTGCAGATTCAGACACAAAATGAATAATTATGATGAAGGAAGATCAAATATTATGGAAAAGTTGGATTTTTTGTAATGTCAGAATTTTCTGGAAATGAAAAAAAGAACAACATACCAGAACGGAAAGAGACATGGGAAAATCCTTATTACTACCAATATTAAATGAAGGAGAAAACACGCAAACCATCATAGTGATGAATGCGCAGGATTTAGTTACGAGTAACTCAAAAAGAAAAATAGAGTACTTAGAAGAACTAACCCAAATTGAAAAGAAAATAGATATAACTGAATATAATTGAAACCTGGTATTCCCAAGAGACTGGGAATGATGATCAAATAAAAGGGTTCCAAACTTATAGATCAGATAGAAAAAATAGGAATTAGGGGGAACCGCAATATATGGGAAAGACAAAAAAACAAGGAAGGAAAAATATATGAGAAATATAGTAACTCAGAATGTGAACTAATAGCGGTAGAATTTGAATCTGAAGAATTAATGAACATAGTATATATAGACCTCCTAATACTAAAGAGTTTGACTTAATAATAGAAAAATTGGATGATATATGTAGAAAATCACAAGGACTGGACTATTCTCCTATCTGGAGACTTCAACTTTCCTTTCGTAGACATAGGAAGAACGAATAGGGAGATTGTGGTTGTACTTATACATATAAAAAGAGAGTAATAGTAGTGCAGAAGATAAGAGGCAATTCGGAAAGCTATTAGATATGCTACTAGAATACAACATTCAACAAATAAATCACCTGCCAACAAGAAAGGAAAAATATTTTAGACCTAGTATTTGTGAACGAGATGAATTATGTTAAACGAAATAATAGTTTATAATGCGAGTATTTCAGACATAATGTCATAGAATAAACAGTTTTTTTTCCCCATTCCAAAGCAAGTGAAAACAGAGATAAGCAAGAAATGAAAAAAGTGGGAGGATGGAAAATACAACTTCTACAGTAAAAAATATAAAATGGTCGGAAAATAAATGAAGAATGAAACAAAGATTGGGATAACATTTTCGTAACAGTGAATACATAAGGGTAAATACCTGGCGATCTTAATATAAAATATTAGAGAAAATAGTGGATAGATATATACCGAGAAGAAAAGTAAACATCATCATGCATACCAAGAGACAGAAGGATCTTGTTCCAGAAAATCAGAAAGTGGAAAAAAAGGTCTTGCAAAAGAAAAAGAAAAAAATGCATGGAAAGTTATAGAACTAAAAAGTAAGATAGAAAATGCAGAACAAAATTATTATACAATCAAAAGAAAATGAAAAACGGACTTGGAAGAAAAAACCCTGATAAATATCAAGCAAAACCCCAAACTATTATACTCATACACGAAAAAGAAGAATAAAAGAAGAATAGAAATAGGCCCTCTAAGAATTGAAGGGAGATTAACGAATGAAAAAAAGGAAATTTGCAACATACTGGCAGAACGATATAAGAGAGAATTCACCCCTAGAATAGATAATGAAGATAATGATATAGAAGTAAGGGACGAAAATAGTGAATATTTAGCTGAAATAGAAATTAATGAAGCTGATATTGTGCAGGCAATTAATGAAATTAAAAATGGAGCTGCAGCAGGGCTGATGGAGTTCCTGCTATTTTGTTAAAGAAAGTAGTTCATTCTATCGCAAAGCCACTTGCAATATTATTAAGACAAAGTGTAGATACAGGCAAGATTTATGATGAGCACAATTAGCATATATCACCCCTACTTTCCAAAAAGTGGATCAAGACTAGAGCAAGTAATTATAGGCCTGTGAGTCTAACATCACATATTATGAAAGTGTATGAAAGGGTAATGAAGAAAAATATTATGAAACATTTAATAAAAAAATAATTTGTTTAATATAGGACAACATGGTTTCGTACCCGGAAAAAGTACACAAACCCAATTGTTAGTCCACCGTGAGAACATATTCAAAAATATGAAAAGCGGAAATGAAACAGATGTGGTTTATCTAGACTTTGCAAAAGCTTTTGACAAGGTAGACCATAATATATTAGTGAAGAAAATTAGAAAACACAATATCGTGGATAAAGTAGGAAGATGGTTAAAAGAATTTTTACACAACAGAAAACAGATAATTATTGCAAACGATGAGAAATCGGATGAAGCCAAGGTGATATAATATCCGGTGAGCCACAAGGTACGGGTGTTAGCTGCAATACTGTTTGTTTATTATGATTGAAAGACATAGACAGTAATGTTAAGGAGGTTCGGTAGTGAGGTAGTTTCGCAGATTGACACAAGAATAAGTAGAGAAATTACTTGTGATGAAGATAGGAACGCTCTACAAGAGACCTTAACAAAGTATATGATTGGGCAGAGGTAAATAGGATGGTATTTAACTCTGATAAATTTGAATCAATAAATTATGGAGACAGAGAAGGAAAGCTATATGCATATAGGACCTAATAATGAGACAATCACAAATAAGGAAGCAGTTAAAGACCTTGGTGTGATGATGGAATAGGAACCATGTTATGCAATGATCAAATAGCAATTCTTTTGGCAAATGTAAAGCAAAATGGGAATGTTGTTACGCACTTCAAAACAAGAAAAGCTGAACACATATTATGCTTTATAAAACATATGTTCGTATCCACTTGAATATTGCAATATGATATGGTACCCACACTATCAAAAGGATATTGCACAAATAGAGAGTGTACAAAGGTCCTTTACAGCTAGAATAGAAGAAGTTAAGGACTTTGGCACTTCAAAACAAGAAAAAGCTTGAACACATGATTATGCTTTATAAACAATAAGGTTCGTAGTCCACTTGAATATTGCAATATGATATGGTACCCACACTATCAAAGGATATTGCACAAATAGAGAGTGTACAAAGGTCCTTTACAGCTGAATAGAAGAAGTTAAGGACCTTGAACTACTGGAAAAGACTACAATCCTTAAAATTATATAGTCTAGAAAGGAGAAGAGAACGCTACATGATAATTCAGGCATGGTAGCAGATGAGAAGGTAATAGCAGCAACATCATGGAACTAAAAATATCAGAAAGAGCAAGCAGAGGTAAGATTAATAGTGCCCAAAACTATACCAGGAAAAATAAGAAAAGCACACAGGACATTAATCCACTACGCACCAGCATCGATAATGCAGCGTCTATTCAATGCGTTGCCAGTCAT
This sequence comes from Macrobrachium nipponense, assembly GCF_015104395.2. Lineage (NCBI taxonomy): Eukaryota > Metazoa > Arthropoda > Malacostraca > Decapoda > Palaemonidae > Macrobrachium > Macrobrachium nipponense. The sequence continues at coordinate 18,410,659 of NC_087209.1, read as the reverse complement.
CTGAGGAATATATCAGGAGTGAGCGTAGTGATGTGTTTAAGAATAAGCTCGACAAATATCTAAACTGCATCCCAGACCATCCAAGATTGGAAGATGCAAAATATACCGGAAAAATGTACTAGCAACTCTCTGGTAGACATTAGAGGTGCCCACACTGAGGGACCTGGACAACCCGAACGAACTGTAAGGTCTGTAAGGTAAGGTAGGTCTCTCTCTCTCTTAATATGTATATATATATATATATATATATATATATATATATATATATATATATATATATATACATATAAATATATATATATATATATATATATATATATATATATATATATATACGTATATATATATATAGATATAAGATATTACATTTTTGCTGTTTTCAAGCTGTACCAGTAATTATTCATCCAAATCACGAATTATTCTAAATCTATTTGTCTCATTAAATATCACATATCCGATATTTATTTATGGAGTAAGAAAATCAATAACTTGTGAAATGATACTAAGTTCTTCTGTATCATTTATAGTAAAGCTGGCCTGATGCCAGCACGGCCACTTTGCCAAATAACGGCCCTGTAAGTTTGGTAAGGGTTTTGAATGGATTAGGTGGCCTGGTTTGGACCTCCGGACTCTGAACAGGCAACTGGGACGATATCTGAGTTATATCTAGATAGGAAAGTGTTTAAATTGAATTACGTCGAATTGTCATCAATTATCACAATTATCAATTATCAGGCATTGTGCAATTTTTCCGTTACGTTTTTTTGTTTTTTTTTCAATTCCTTTGAGTCCAACTCGAAAAAGGATTGCGTACTTAGTATAATGTCAAAGAAGGCCGGTCGCTTTCCAAACAGCCTCTGTAACATGACAAAGTAATACGCTTTTGCGTAATATTGCCCATTACCGTCACGGAATCTTCTTACGTCTGTGAGTACAAATATGCGACGCTTATTGCAGCGAGCAGAGTTATTGCTTTTCCAAATTTTTATATAAAAAATTATGACTATCGAGCTGACGGAGTGATGGCGGAGTGGATGGAGGGGGAGGGAGGAGGGAGAGACCCCCCAGGGGGATTTACGAAAAACTCTTCAAAGCGACGGTAACGGTAAAGAAGAAAACAGGAATTCTAAAATAATCCTAAAATATGAAATGAAAAATATGTTTTTTTTTGTTGATATTCTACAAATGGGGAATTACTCAGAAAACACCGGGAGATTATAAACAATCACATTTTGGGTTCCCTCTTCATTAGGGAAATGGACTCCAACCATATTGTGGAATTGAAAAAACCAATAATTAAATTGATTAGGAAATGGGGGAAAAGGCAGCCGTTTGTGTTTTTAGGGGCGGGGGAATATTTATGTTTTTCATATTCGGAAGAATATGGAATTTAATTTGACTATTTAGATGTCTTAGACATCATACATATATGTTATATTCTTTTCTTACTATAATATCAGTTTTCAGAGGCTCGTCTGCCTCCATCTTCAAGGAGCCAAATATACATATAAATATATATATATATGTATATATATACTATATACATACATACATATATACATATATATATATATATATATATATATATATATATATATATATACAATACACACCCCAATACACACCCATACATACACACACACACACACACACACACACACACACACACACATATATATATATATATCTATATATATATATATATACATAGTATGTATATGTATATATGTATGTATGTATATATATGCTATGTATATATATATATGTATATCTATGTGTGTATGTATATATATATGACGTAGCCTAGAACAAAAACTAGTAGCGAAACAAAATGGATTATGTTGAAATGTTTGTAGTACATCTGAGTTTGTTTGTAATTTGGATAACTCGAAATGTTAGGAGATAGAAGAGGAAGACTGGAAATTGCAGGATAGAGGTAATGGAGGATGTAACAAGATGGAAAGGATTACTATACAGGAAGAGAGAGAGAGAGAGAGAGAGAGAGAGAGAGAGAGAGGACCACTATGTAAAAATGGATATGATTCGCAGTTGTGAAGTTCCTATCTTCAAATAGTATGCGGGTCAGAATAATGTTGTTACTTTTTTTCTTTGATTCACTGTTCAAGGATGCTGTGACTGATCATTGGTCTTATCCATATTACTTTTATTTCAGCATTTAGACAAAAGATGAGTATAGACAACCTTCAGTGCAGTTGCCGTACTGTGCATAAAATTCAGTATATGAATTCTGACTCATTCTCTTTAGGCCTGAAGAGCAAGGAATTCGAGCATCAACAATGAACTTTCATAAATGTTGGTTTAAATGCACCAGTAGAGTTATACAACTTTTGTAAAGATCTGTAAAGTAGCGTTTTAATATTTAGACATTCTTTGAATGTATGATTTATACAAAAAATATAAGATTCATATAATAATTTTATAACATATTTATTCTTTCGATGTAATTTTATAGAGATTTTTATTAATAGAGATTTAGATAGATATAACATTTTTTTAACTACATAGAATGCATTTGCCTAGTTTTCAATCTAATATAGATATTATAATGTATACGTGTATATATGTGTATATACTCAATATATATGAACATAAATTTTTTAAATACATATGAATTAATTTAAATAGTTCTTAGATTGACAAATATGTTGCTAGTTTTGAATAAAATTCTTGGAGATCTTAAATAGCTTGTCTAATCTTCGGGCCAGCCCTAGGAGAGTTAATATTAACTCAGTGGTCTGGGTAAACAAACTAAAGTTAAAAAAAAGAGCGTTGTATATTTATTGGTCGTATACCGGTTGGTGTGAAGTGTCAAAGTTTAATAGTTTTATGTGGACATGTTGTACTCTTTCAACTCCAATATTTTTTCGGCATAATTTATTTGCCTTTATTGTACCCCATAATAGTTAAATTCACTTCAGATTCTGGTGACCCTGGAAGGTGAAAGTGTAGTTTTGTGATTAAAGATGATACGCATATTAAAACAAAGTGTGATCCGACCTCTAGCTTACTCGGGATGCGTGCAAGATTTTCCCTCATATGCATAAGTTGTAAACAATATATTCCTCAAAGAATGTCAGTCAGTGAACTTCATTTTCCACATATAAATAAAAACAACAACAACCTGACTGGGGCCATAATGTAGTGACCCAATCAGACAAGAAGGAAGTCTTTAGAACAATGGTACTTCACAGATAAGTGAAAAGAAAATACATTTGTTTTTGCATTAAAAAATAAGTCAGTTTTCGGGGATTTCCTTTCGCTGCTTCCGTAACAGATGGCAGGTAAAGCATCAGTGGATCTTTTTTTATTTTAGTTCTAGACATAAAATAATTTATACTTAGACCTCGAAATCACCAAACGTATCGAACAAGGTTAACTAGTGATACATATCGATAGAATTGTATTTACATATATATATATATATATATTATATAGATATATATAAAATTTTTTATATATATATATATATATATATCATATATATATATATATATATATATATATATTAACTTGAAAGACGCAGAGAAAACGCACGCATGTACACACACACACACACGCACATGCACACACACACACACACACACACACACATATATATATAATATTATATATTTTAAATATTTAATTAAATATATTATATATATATTATTATTATATTAAGATATATATATATAATTACTGATTACATTTTTGATGTTTCAGCTGTACCAGTAATTATTATTTCATCCTCCCTCCGAATTGTTCTAAATCTATTTGTCTCATTAAAATATCACAATATCACCCGTATATTTATTTATCGAGTAAAAAATCCATAACTTGTATGAAATATTTAAGTTCTTCTGCATCATTTATAGTAAAGCTGGCCTTATACCAGCACGGGCACTTGCCTAATGACGGCCCTGTTAGTTTTTGGTAAGGTGTTTGAAGGGATTAGGTGGCCTGGTTTGGACCTCCGAACTCTGAACAGGCAACTGGGACGATATCTGAGTTATATCTAGATAGGAAAGTGTTTTTAAATAGAATTACGTCGAATTGTGATCAATTATCACAATTATCAATAATCAGGCATTGCGCAATTTTCCGTGGCGCTATTTTTTTTTTTTAAATTAAATTCCCTTTGAGTCCAACTAGAAAAATGATTGCGTACTTATCATAATGTCAAAGATGGCCGGCGCTTTCCAAACAGCCTCTATAAACATGACAAAAATTATACGCTTTTGCGTAACATTGCCCACTGTGTCATTACAGTTACGAATCTTCTTACGTCTGTAGAGTACAAAAATATGCGACGCGTATTGCAGCGAGCAGAGTTATTACTTTTCCAAATTTTTTATATTAAAAATTATAAACTATCGAGCTGACGGAGTAATGGCGGAGTGGGTGGGGGGGTTGGGGAGGGGAGGAGGGTGAGAGACCCCCCATGGGGGATTTACGAAAAACTCTTCAAGGCGACGGTAACGGGTAACGAAGAAAACAGGAATTCTAAAATAATCCTAAAATATGAAATGAAAAATATGTCACGTTGTTTGTTGATATTCTACAAATGGGAAATTACTCAGAAACACCGGGAAAGGAAAATTAATAAAAACAATCATATTTTGGGTTCCCTCTTCATTAGGAAAATGGGCTCCAACCATATTGTGGAACTGAAAAAAAAAAACAATAATTAAATTGATTAGGAAATGGGGGAAAAGGCAGCCGTTTTATGATTTTCATATTCGGAAGAATATGGAATATAATTTGACTATTTAGTTGTCTAAAACATCATATAACATCATACATATTTGTAATATTCTTTATTTTATATACTATAATATCAGGTTTTCAGAGGCTCGTCTACCTCCATCTTCAAGTAACCATATATTATATATATATATATATATATATATATATATATATATATATATATATATATATATATACTATATATATATATACAGGATGAATGACATAGCCTAGAACAAAACTAGTAGCGAAACAAGATGGATTATGTTGAAAATGCTTGTAGTACATTTGCTTTGTTTGGAATTTGGATAACTCAGTAATGTTAGGGGAGAGAGGAGGAAGACCTGGAAATTGCAGGATAGAGGTAATGGAGGATGTAACAAAATGGAAAGGATTACTATGCATGGAAAAGAGAGAGAGAGAGAGAAGAGAGAGAAGAGAGAGATAGAGAGAGAGAGGAGAGAGAGGAGAGAGAGAGATGACACTATGTACAAATGGATATGATGCGCAGTTGTGAAGTTCCTTTCTTCAAATAGTTTTGCGGGTTAGAATAATGTCGATTTTTTTTCGTTGCTCGAAGCTCACACTTCATTCAGATGTTCAAGGTTGGATTGTGACTGACTATTGTCTTGTCCATATTGCTTTTATTTTCAGCATTTAGAGAAAATGAGTATAGACAACCTCAGTGCAGTTGCCGTACTGGGCATAAAATTCAGTATATGAATTCTGACTCATTCTCTTTAGGCCTGAAGAGCAAGGAATTCGAGCATCAACAATGTTGGTTTTTAAATGCACCAGCAGAGTTATACAACTTTTGTAAATATCTGTAAAGTAGCGTTTTAATATTTTAAAATTCTTTAAATTTAATAAGATTTTACAAAAAATATAAGATTCATATAGTAATTTACGTATTTATTTTTTTAGATTGTATTTATAGATATTTTTATTTAACAGAGATTTAGATAAATATAAGATTTTTTAAATACATGAAATGTATTTACTTAGTTTTCAATCTAATATAGATATCTATGTATATGTATATATATCTGTATATACACTATATATATGAATATGAATTTTTAAAATACATATGAATTAATTTAAATAGTTCTTAGATTGACATATGTTGCTAGTTTTGAATAAAATTCTTGGAGATTTTAAATAGCTTGTCTAATCCTTCGGGCCAGCCCTAGGAGAGTTAATATTAACTCAGTGGTCTGGGTAAACTAAAGTTAAAAAAAAGAGCGTTGTATATTTATTGGTCGTATACCGGTTGCTGTGAAGTGTTCAAAGTTTAATCATTTATAAGGACATGTTGTACTCTTTCAACTCCAATATTGTTTCGGCATAATTTATTTGGGTTTATTGTACCCCATAATAGTTAAATTCGCTTCAGATTCTGGTGACCCTGGAATGTGAAAGTGTTGTTTATGTGGTTAAAGATGATATGCATATATTAAAACAAGTCGTGATCCGACCTCCAGCTTACTTGGGATGCGTGCAAGTTTTCCCCTCATGCATAAGTTGTCTACATTATATCACTAACTTTGAACGTAAATTAAAACGTGTTAAAGTCTACGGTAGAAAGGAGCCAAATTTTATTAGAAATAATTTTTTTTACTGTTTAACATACACAATATTTATTTTTTACATTTCCATGCTAATAAAGGAGTCTTAAATATCCTATCCTAAAATTCCCGTATCTTTAACTCAACGCGAAACACCTTTTTCAGACCTTTTTTAAGCTCTTCCATAGACCTTTCCTCCCCACCACCACCACCACCACCAACAATAAAGTAGTTTGTAGGCTTACTCCCCGAGTAAGTGAAAATAAAACGTTAACTTCACGTTCTTTTAGAACAGTGATTCATATTATGAAAATAAAATTCCTTAAAACTGAAACTCAATTTTCAAGTAGAAAAGCGAACCAGACTAGGGAGTATAACGGAGAAAAAGAAGAAGAAAAAAGAAGGCATATAATACAAAATGCAGCGCTCTTTCAAAATGTGATTCCCATCATTTGCACCATGAAAATATATGCTGCCATAACGTGGAGGCCAGGGCATGGCAACCATCCTAAAACTTCATTTTTGGCCTCGTTGATATGACTTCATTTGCTGCCATAACACGCGAAACTAAATTCTACCTTTTTTCCTGTAATGAAATCTACTCGACTTTAACCAGATTTCCGCTTTAATGCAAGAGGAATGCTTTGCTGTGCCAGCATTTCCATAATCCGGAAAGCCGAGGGCAAAATACTGGAAATGGGACGATATCCGTCGCTTCCTCGTTTTAGTATTCAGAATGTCGTCCATGACTTTGACCCGACTTTGACCTGACTTTGCCTGAATTTGACCCGACTTTGACCTGACTTTGACCTGAATTTGACCCGACTTTGACGTGACTTTGACGTGACTTTGACCTGAATTTGACCCTAATTTGACCCGACTTTGACCTTACTTTGACCCGACTTTGACCAGACTTGACCCAACTTTGACCTGATTTGACCCAACTTTGACCTGACTTTGACCTCGGTAGCCCAGAATTGTTATGAATCAAGTCTCACTTGCTCTATGATTCCTTCGTATTTTTGGTGAAGCGATGAAGTGGTTATTTGTTGTCCGTAAGGATATATTTCCAGTTCCAGCATATCGATGTAATTAATTGTTTGGTGTCAAGAATGGAGTGTTTTTTTAGTGCTTATTGAAGTGGTGACTTGTTATTGTCAGTAAATGGTTATTCTTGAATTCACAGTGATATTTATTTTGGACGGATGTTACTAATGACAATTATTTCTCTAGTATACTTTTAATTTGAAAGTCATATTGAGGTGTTTAGTTGTATTTTAGGCGAACAAGACTATTTTTCACTTCACAGTCCTGTAATTAGTGGATATTATTTTAGGTAAATATACGTAATTTTTTTCAGTTCATACTGATGTAAGTCGTTCAGTATAGCCCAAAGGGGACTGACTTTCATTCGTAATGAGATAACTTATTCCTCTCAAATTGGCAGGTTTGTTCACTGAGGAATCACTTACTCGTATATATATGTCATACTTAGGGTTGTCCCGTTTCAGAAACATGGCCAGAGTAACGCAAGTACATTCATCCAATAAGCCAGTCATCCCTGTCTTCACATTCACACTGAAAGTACTAGTTTCATGTTGTTCTTAAAGTGAATAATTTTTTTATTTTATGAAATCAAACCTAATCAATTATATATTTACTGTTGCATTTAAATTTTTAAGTTTTCACTGGTGTAATCAATGAAAAGATATATTCTCAATTATTTTTTAGATCGTTTAAGACGTTGATTTTACATATTTTTACGTATAAGAATTATTGGAAAAGGGTCAGGGGAAACTTTTTTAAATTTGTAAATGGAGAAAATCTTTTTAATTTGTAATGGAGAAATCTTTTTAATTTTGTAAATGGAGAAAATCTTTTTAATTTTGCAAATGGAGAAAATCTTTTTATTTTGTAAATGGAGAAAATCTTTTTAAATTTTGTAAATGGAGAAAATCTTTTTTAATTTTGTAAATGAGAAAATCTTTTTAATTTTGGTAAATGGAGAAATCTTTTTTATTTTGTAAATGGAGAAAATCTTTTTAATTTTTGTAAATGGAGAAAATCTTTTTTAATTTTGTAAATGGAGAAAACTGTTTTAATTTTGTAAATGGAGAAATCTTTTTATTTTGTAAATGGAGAAACATCTAATTTTGTAAATGGAGAAAATCTTTTTTTTTGTAAATGGGAAAATCTTTTTAATTTTGTAAATGGCGAAAATCTTTTTAATTTTGTAAATGGAGAAAAATCTTTTTAATTTGTAAAGTAATTTTTGATGTTTAATTTTGAAAAATGGAGAATCTTTTTAATTTTGTGGTAATTTTTTGGAGAAAATCTTTTTTAATTTTGTAATGGGAAATATCTTTTTGATGGTAATTTTGAAAAAGGATGCAGCGAATGGATGGAAACATTAAAGTTACAGAAAGCGAATTTCTCCTGATAAAAAAAAAATGCTTTCCTAATTAAGGAGTTTATAGCTACTGAAGATCTAATTTCAGCTCCCGCAGGAAAGACGTAATAAAGTATAAGGAAAATAAACTGAGTCTTTTGAAGCTCGTTATCATTAGCTGTTACGCAGAGAGAGAGAGAGAGAGAGAGAGAGAGAGAGAAGAGAGAGAGAGAGAGAAAAATTTTAATTATTTTTATTTTCAATTTACTATTCTTATTTTGAATATTATTTTATTTTATTTATTTCATTATTACCTTTATAATTTTATTATCGTTATTTTTTATTCTTATTATCTTTATTTTATATTTATTTTTTTTTTTTATTTTTTATTTTATGGTTTTTTTACATTTTTATTTTGATTTTTAATATTTTTTATGGATAACTTGAAAAATAGAGAAGAGAGAGAGAGAGAGAGAGAGAGAGAGAGAGAGAGATAGAGAGAGAATGGTGAAGGTTTATTTTTTTTTCGAAGAACACTGATATAATTCATATTTATTATAATGAGGTGCGTTTGTTCTAAAATCACAGTCAGTCCCATTACTAATCACATTGAATATCATATTAACCGTGAATAATGTCAATACCAAGCATAGAGAATCGGGCAGCGACAGTGGATATGGCGGCGTTTTTGTCATTTGTTATCAAGTCTTTGGTCTTATTTTTGTCGGAAATGATAAATTTTTCTTAGACTTTTCTTCTGTCTTGATCAGTCCAACCGCAACACAGTGATTGTAAATGTTTGAAAAACGTAAGGCTTTTAGATATCTGAGGCGGTTACCAGATCTCCACATCCATTAACCTGACCTGACCTGACCTACGGGTATAATGAGGTCTGTATAATACCCTGGTTAACTGGTCATAAGTATTTTTCTTCTAGTAGTAGTCATTCCCAGCGTACTCCAGTAGGGAGCTAATGCATAATTTTGTAATGTAAAACTCGTGGTGCACTGTAGGCATTACTAAAGGTTTTCTGCAGCGTTCCATCGGCCCTAAGCTGCACCCCCTTTATGGCTTTTCACTTGAACTCCATTTCCCTCTCCTGAGGGATACTTTTGAAAGACGTGTCCCTCAGGAGAGGTGGAACATACTACATTCCGCATATGTGAATTCTCTCGAGAGACTGAGAGATTCCAGTCCTGTGACTGGGTTATCAACAGCCAATCAAGAGCGTCGTAAGGAACTGGCCTAGACATCAGATGCACTGCTGATGTGAATCTATACTATAGATCCTTCGTTTCACTGTCATAAGTGCTGAACGGCCGAAAAGGTTCCAGTGTTGGCTGTTAGCGTGCTTTCACAATACTAGAGTTTCGTCATCCAGAGCCTTCTGCGTGGTGACCGTTAGTTTGGAATAATGACATTTGCAACCATTCGGCTCCACTGAGTCAACCAAGTTGCACGCAGACCGCGAGCAAAGTAAATGCTCGATGAGGGTCTCATTTCATCAACAGCCAACTCTTTATTGAATCAGATCGCTGGACTAAATCGTTTTATGGTCCTTGTGGCTGTTTTAGACCTGATGATGATAATTCGTCTTTTCCGCCCTCCACCTTGAATGTTTGGGGCTGCGAGCAGGTTAATGTATAAGATATTGGGAGTTATACCTCGCCGGTAGGAGAAACTGGATCTCCTTGGGAAATAATGCTAGCAATTGACGTATTCAGAGTATGATATTGTTTGAAAATTGAGTGTGAATTATATTGAAGCCTCATCTCTATTTGCCGCTTGGCTCTTCGTATATTTTTAATATTTACGTCTTTATTTAAGATCAGTCGACTTCGGTAGCGGCGTTTTTCAAGAACTGCTCATCTTTAGCAGATTCCTGTGATGAAATGGTCTTACTTAAGACCTGTCGATAGGGGAATCGATAAAGGCATTTTCTGTTAAATATTCATTCTGATAAAGGCCATTTTCTGTTAAATATCATTCCCTTTGATATCATTATCTGTTAAATGTTTTCCCCCTTTGATACCCTCTGTTGAAGGGTTTTCTAATTTGATATCCTCTAGTGAAGGTTTTTTCCTTTGATATCCTCTAGTGAAGGATTTTCCCTTTGATATCCTCTAGTGAAGGTTTTTCCCTTTGATATCCTCTAGTGAAGGTTTTTCCCTTTGATATCCTCTAGTGAAGGTTTTTCCCTTTGATATCCTCTAGTGAAGGTTTTTCCCCTTGATATCCTCTAATGAAGGTTTTTCCTATTTGATATCTACTAGTGAAGGTTTTTCCCTTTGGTATCCTCTAGTGAAGGTTTTTCCCACTTGATCCTCAAGGGATGGTTTGTTTTTTTTCATTTGATATCCTCTAGCGAAGTTTTTCCCCGTTCTTGGGTGCAAGTCACGATATAACTAATAATGAATAATTAACAAGATAAAGATTCCATCTTTCAATACACACACTCACACAAGCACGCATATATATTTATTAATAAGGCTATGAAATATATCATACGAACATTAATGTATAATATTAAAGTATATTTTGTTATGACATGCTGTGACGAAAGCCCTTTATGTAGTAAAAACACTTAAAACTAAGCAATATATTCATGGACAAACTTGAAAAATAAAAGGAGTTCACTACACGTACATATATATAGTTATATATGAATAACTTGATCACGAAGTATATAAAACGTGATGCTATGTATAAATAAGGTTTTTGCCACGAAGGAAAAAAAATGAAAAAACGAGTTGGCCGAGTTACTTTCGGTCCTATTCGGAACCTTTACTGAGTATGCCTCAGTAAAGGGTCCGAATAGGACCGAAAGTACTCGGCCAACTCGTTTTTTCATTTTTTTCCTTCGTGGCAAAAAACCTTTATTTATATAGTTACTATATATATATATATATATATATATATATATATATATATATATATAATATATGGTATATATATATATATATATATATATATATATATATATATATATATATATATATATATATATATATATATATATATATATATATATATTATATATATATATATATATATATATATATATATATATATATAGATATATATATATATATATATATATATATATATATATATATATATATATATCTATATATATATATATATATAGTATATATATATATATGTATAAACTTGCAACTTATCCCTATTTGGAAATACTGTTGACTGTAGAGCTTATTAGGTCTACTCTACTGCTCCACAGAGGTAGTTAAGTTGACCCAGAGCCCATGAGCATGTTATAAGCGTGCTGTCATTGACGGCACCGCTAACCTTATCACACCGTACTTTGAGCTAAACAATGAAAAAAAAATCAGTGCAAATCACACAGTTTATTAATTATCTCCCCCGTATAAAAGGAATCAGGGTGAGAATTATACCACTGCATAAAAGGGATTATATCGATATAATCATAGGGAAAATAATACTTGCTGTGAATTCGCAAACTTGTCGACATGTATGACATACCTACTTACACACAAATACATGTATATGCATGTATATATACATATATATATACATACAATATATATATATATATATTATATATATATATATATATATATATATATATATTCACACGTTCATACCTACTTCCACACAAAATATATATATATATATATATATATATCTAATAATATATATATATTCACACGAACATACATACTTACACACAAATATATGTATTTATCTAAACCTGTATATATATATATATATATATATATATATATATATATATATGTATATATATATATCACACGTTATATTATAACAATAGGAATGACTATGCTATTATCATTATAATTACTATAGTCTAATAGTATTAGCATAGAAGTTCGCTTTAGAATTAACGGGTCAGTGGTTATAATAGATAGGTTACTTTAATGGATCCGAATCCCTTTTTTTCCGGCACTCGCTAATGAAATCACCAACGTATCGAACAAGGTTAACTAGCGATACATATCGATAGAATTACAATTATATATATACATGATTTTATGTGTGTTTTTAAACAAACACAGAAAGACGCAGACACACGCATGTACACACACACACACTATATATATATATATATATATATATATATATATATATATTATATATATATATATATACATACATATATATGATGGTATGAGTGTGTGTGTGTGTGAGAGAGAGAGAGAGAGAGAGAGAGAGAGAGAGATTGTGTACGAGAGAGAGCGCGACCGAGAGAGGGAGACTGAAGCCCCTGTAGGTGTAATAAAACGCACTTAATTTGAAAATTTTTATTCATTATTTTTTGACACTGGTGGGATAATTAGACATCTAATTGAAATACTATATTTGAAACCACAGACTCGGTCATCTTATGTAAATTCGAGAGATATAAATTAAAGACATGATTATCTTCAATGTTTTAGGAATCTATATTACGAATGCTTTAAATACAATTACCAGTTTTTTAAATTCTTCCAATAGCTGATTTTTAGTGAATTCTTAAAGTTGAATGACAGTCTCTGAGAGAGTTAAATCTCCTTCACCATCAAAAGTCAAAAATTGAAGGAAAATTCCTTCCATTTGGTGAATAATATGAATCACCTTTCAACAGAAAAATGGTTCAGTGCTTAGAGTCAAGATTTACAGAGGAATCGTAAACTTTTAACTATATAAAACATAATTATGGTGATTTAATAAGCAAACACAGAGATGATGTGAAGACCTGTGACGTCACCAAGTCCTGTCGGTGGATACTCCAAGGATCCTTCTCAGGATTCAGAGTCTCCAGGAAGGACTTCAGCCTTTGAGGCTCCAAACTCGCTCAGGTGACGTCGCATACCTACATTTTTTTTCGCTTTGCACCTCTTTAGGTGTGTGTGTATTTATGTGTATAGTATACATATAAGTGAATAGAGTTGTAAAATGAAAACAAATACTGGATAACGAGTCACCTTTGCGAGTTCGGGAACTGGAAGGCTGGAGTCCTTACCTGGAGGACTGAATCCAGGGAAGGATCCTCGATTCTCCACCGCAGGACTTGATGACGTAACAGATCTTTACATCCTCTGTGCCCTTGCTTATTAAATCACCATAATTATGTTTTATATAGTAAATAGTTTTACGATTCCTCTGTAAACCTGACTCCTATAAGCGCTGACCATTTTTCTGTTGAAAGGTGATTCATATTAGTTACAAAATGGAAGGAATTTTCCTTCAATTTTTGACCTTTGATGGTGAAGGAGATTTCTCTGTCTCACAGTCTGTCACTCAACTTTGAAAATTCACTAAAAATCACCTATTGGCATAATTTAAAAAACTGGTAATTGTATTTAAAGCATTCTTAATATAGATTCCTAAAACATTGATTATAACCATGTCTTTAATTTTATATCTCTCGAATTTACATAAGATGACCGAGACAGTGGTTTCAAAAATATTATTTCAATTACATGTCAAGTTATCCCACCAGTGTTTCAAAAATATGATTTCAATACATGTCAAGTTATTTTCCCAACCAGTGTCAAAAAAATTTGAATCAATTTTTCCAATTAATTGTTTTTATTACACCTATAGGGGCGTCAGTCTCTCTCTCTCGGTCGCGTGCTCTCTCGAACCACACACACACACACATACACACACACACACACACACACACACCCAAAAAAATCATATCAATATCAATATATATATATATATATATATATATATATATATATATATATATAGTGTGTATATCTATACTATATATATATATATATATATATATATATATATATATATATATATATATATATATATATATATATGTATGTGTGTGTGTGTGTGTGTGTGTGTGTGTGTATGTGTACAGGTGCGTGTTTTCTCTCCGGTCTTTTCTGTGTTATTTAAAAAGCAGAGATTATGAGTTATTCTACTAGGCTATAATAATAATAATGATTGTAGGTCCACAATAATATCGCATGTGAATATAAAGTCTTTAATAACCCACTGTTTACTAAAAAAAAAAATTTTGGTCTGAGGCAAGAATGGGGATAGGTGGTTTTTGCTATTTGGGTGTGCTGAATTCAAATTTATAAATAGTTTTGCTCTATCACCTCTAGTTTTCTGGCTTTAAATAGTCTCATTTGAGTATAACAGAGAATATATGTGCACTTTCAAGAGTTGCAGCAGCTTATAATAGATAAAACAGGATAGATAAACTAGAGGTGATGAGGTAAAAAAAAAAAAAAAAACGGATTTCAAATTTGAATTCAGCACCCCAAATTAGGTTAAAAACGGGTATTTTGTGCTTGCCTAAATTTCTCTGTAAACCAGTGTAATAAGAGCTTTCGAACCTTGTACTAAGTTCATCTTCAGTCAAGTGAACATTATGAAATTAAAAATCCGTCGAAGTAAACTTCTGAACAGGACAGTTCCACAATGACGAACGCAAATGAAGGAAGAGCTCAACAGCCCAACTAGGTAATTTCCTTTGTTGTTTGTTCGAATTCCTGTTTGCTATTCTGCTGAACGTTTTTGTGGGCTGTGATGATGCTGCAGGGTGTTCCCCTGGCGGCGCGGCGCAACAATGCTGGACGTCACGTCCCCCGTGCTGTAATCTGTCTGAGGAGGAGACAGAGTTGGGGGCAGTTATCATCAGCGGAGGAATAACAGAGCTTGTCTTAAAATTAAAATTTTTAACAAGTTTTAACAATGCAAAAATTGACTAATGACTTGTTACCGTAAAAAGCTTCTCCTAAGTTTAAGGCGGCGCCTTCCACTAGTCTTCTTGTTTGGACATTGTTATTTTAAAAAATTATGTTAGATCCATCCGAATTCGTCTATGGTTGTTCTTAAAAGCATGGGAGACTATTGCATTGTTCTGTGCATGAAGTGCATATCGCGTTTGTGTTCCCCTAAGGGGGTCGGTAGTCCTCAAGAATGTCAGTCAGTGAACTTCATTTTCCACATAAAAATAAAAAGAACAACCACCTGACTGGGGCCGTTATGGAGTGACCCATTCAGACAAGAAGAAAGTCTTTAGAACAATGGTACTTCACAGATAAGTGAAAAGAAAATACATTTGTTTTTGCATTAAAAAATAATCAGTATTCAGAGATTTCCTGTCGCTGCTTCCGTAACATATGGCAGGTTAAAGCATCAGTTGATCTTCTTTATTTTAGTTCTAGACCTAAAATGATTATACTTAGACCTCGAAATCACAAACGTATCGAACAAGGTTAACTAGTGATACATATCGATAGAATTGCATTTACATATATATATATATATATATGATTTTATGTGAGTTTTTAAACAACACAGAAAGACGCAGAGAAACATACGCATGTACACACACACACATATACAGGGTCAGGCAAAATGATCTGACACATTTGTAGGTTTAACAAAAGGCAAATGAAGTAAAGAAACAAAAAAGTGTTTTTATTTTTGAAAAGTACATATAATGCCATTTTGTTTCATTATGTTTTAAAATTAAATCAGTCAAATGGGATCCATTATTGTCCACACACTGTCGAAGGCGTTCACGAAAGTTGTCTATAACTCGACGGGTCATTTCATGTGGAATGGCAGTAATTTCTTGACGAATTGCATCTTTAAGTTGTTCAATAGATCGAGGGCGATTAATGTATCCACCTTTGACTTGAGGTATCCCCAGGGAAAAAAATCGCACCGATTTAAATCAGGTGACTGATTTAAATCCGTTGAACTGAAGCTCTTACCGCTGCCACATTTTCTGGAGTTCTGGCGGTGCGATGTCGGCCGGTTGATTTTCGTTTTAATGCAGATCCAGTAGGTCTGAAGTTGGTAACCCATAACAAGATCGTGTTTCGAGCTGGTACGGGATCATTTCTACCAAGATTGAAGTGCAAACGGAACGCTCTTTGTGTGCAGTTACAGATTCGTTTGTGATAAACTTTGTCCACAATGAAAGCGCGATGCTCACCAGTCCAATTCATGGCAACAACTGAAAAAGAAACGAAAAACATGGCATTATAAAGAAACAAAACAAAATGGCATTATATGAAAAAAAGGCATTATATGTACTTTTCGAAAATAAAAAAAATCTTTTTGTTTCTTTAC